>NC_056745.1:777968587-778066087 GCF_019279795.1 Protopterus annectens | reverse complement strand
GAAACAAGTTCAATAGTAGTATTCATAAAAAAGCTACCTTCATGAATGCTACTTACATTTTTCTAGTCAACATCCGATTCATGTAAAAAAGAACATTCCAAAGGGATAGTTCATTCGTGCCAGCAGAATGATTAGTGATGATCAACGTTTACAAACTGAGTTTTTATATATTAAAATGTTATTTTTGGAACGTGGTTATGATGAAAAATTGTTGGATGACCAAATACAGTATGTTTGGAATTGTAGGGAGGATAGGTATCCACCCATCATTACCAAAGCTCTTGTTGTAGCCCCAAGGAACATATCACGTGGTGATATTCATTTGCGCTTTAATTTACCTATAACTAGTGGCGCTTCAGATATTAGGAAAATAATATTTAATAATTGGAAAATAGTTAAGGTCAATCGTGATTTGTTCAATATTGTGGGGGAGCATCCAAGCTTTGTATATAAGAAAGACTCCAATTTAAAGAGCTTATTTGAGAGAGGAAGGGACAAGTTTGTGGTTGATACCATTAGTCCAAGTGTAAATAAGGGAATGCACAAATGTCTCACATGTAATATGTGTAGATACATTTTGGAGGGACCATTCATTTATTTATCCCATCTCCCATATACTATACCTGTTTCTAGCTATTTTTCATGTAAAAGTGTAGGGGTGATATACATTGCTGCTTGCAGTTCATGTTCTTCTTTCTACATTGGTATGACTACTAGACATTTATTGACCAGGATTAGAGAGCATTTGTATGATATTAAAAATAAAGATTCTAATAATGCATTATATAGACATAGTATAGTTTGTCATAATTTTAAGAAGTTTTTGTTCTCTATTTTAGAACAAGGTCATTTAAATTTGAGAGGTGGTAACTTTAAGAATTATTTAGAACAGAGAGAAACCAGGTGTCAGATTCAACTAATAGCTGACCAGCCTCCAGGTTTGAATGATGCAACTAACATTAAATGCTTCTTAAAGATTGCAGGGTGTATGTCAACAAAACGTGTCCAAACTATGTCTAATGTGCTATTCATTAAGTGTTTGTATCTAATAATTATGGTTTAATTGATTTTAATTGAACTTAATTATTTTTTGGAGTATTTATATGCTGTGTCATTCAGTATGTAAGTGCTGGTTTTATTTTATCCTGGCCTAGTTGGTTTCATTACTCAGCCGTGAAGTTTTGTTATTTTATTTTACAGAGTGGAAAAATCGGATTCCAAAATCTTTGATAATGAAGTCAAGATTGAAGAATTACAGAAGGAATCTAAATTTCTCAACAATTCCATACAAGAAATCATAGCCAGCCTTAACCATAGGCCATCTAGGCGGCCAACTGGGACTCTGCTCTAGTAGGGGCACTTTTCCAGTATTTATTTGGTGTAGGTACACCAGGATGGGGGCACTGGGTGCTGTGGGGGGGGGGTGCCGTGGTGCCCTTTTGCCTAGGGCACCAGTTGACCTAAGGCTGCTCCTGCAAGAAATGCAGCAAAATATCCTGGACCTAGAAGCAAGATCCAGATGAAATAATATCATCATGAGAGGTATTCCAGAAAACCTGGAGCAAACTAAATTACTGGAAACAATCCTAGCTGTTTTTGGGGCTCCACTCGAAAACACCAATGAAGCAAACCAAATAACCATAGAAAGAGCCCACCGAGCTCTCTGACCCCCCTTAGACTCTAGTAAACCAAGAATAGTTTATGTTAAACTGCTCAACTACCAACATGTGACCAAAATCCTCTCAGCAGCAAAAAGAAAGAAACATGTGATCTGGAATGGCAGTAAAATAATCTTTGCCCAAGACTTACCACTACAAATTAAAATAGAACGACAAACAGTATCTCCTTTTTGCAGTTTTTTTGATCCAAAAACAAATTAAATTCCAAATTAAGTATCCTAACTCACTACACTTCCAGCATCAGAGAATCAAATATTCTGTTACCAACATTACAGAGGTGAAACAAACCTTCTGCAGTGCTTTTAACACAATCCCTGAGCTAAGTATTACTAAAAAATGAAAATAAATTGATAATGACCATGGCTTAGCTACAGATGTGACAATCGCTAACACTGGGAGATCGAACCCTATTCAAAGAAGGTAAAAATTGTTTCTTATTACTTACGATGCACCTATATCTGATAATGGGCCATTCATTATAGTTTTGCTGAGAGGGAGCCATTCACCTTTTGCAAGCAATTATTTCCTCTCTCAATCTTGACCTTGGCTTCCCAGAAGCTACCTCTCCCTTCAAAGTGCCACTGCTTTAATTTACGGCTTATCCGCAGTCTTAAACTAGAGACAACTACATGGAAAGCCCACATACACTGTAAACATACATTATGCAATGATTTTGATTGAAATATACAGAAGAACCTGATAAATCGCTGGAAACAATTTGGTTTCAAGTAAGTCATCTGCTACTAATGCTAACTTTGCTGCCGTATGTATTCTCGCCATTTTTCAACTGTATCCAAGCTCCCTGTAAACCCTCACAGCTGTCCTGATATTACAAGCCCATACAAAAAAAGTAGTTCACCAAGTAACTATCTGAATAACTTTGACAGCTGCTGGATGACTGTAAAAATATCCTGAAATGATTACTGAGGCTCTCACCAGATATACTCTTTACTTTATTAATTCAGAGCTTCCTACCTGTTTGCTTTGGTTGTGTACAACACCTTTACTGCCACATGGTCCTTCAGACTCTTGCTGTGATCCGTAATTACAAAACGGAACTAACTAATGGATTTCTCTCAGTTAGTTGTCTTTTTTTTTTTTACTTTTTGTTGAGCACTTATTCTGGAGATCTAAGAATAAGGAAAATAAAGAAGGAAGGGGAAGAAAAGAAAGAAAGAAAGAAAAAGAAGGGAAAGGAAAAAAAAAGAAAACGAGACTCAATATGTAAAAGGCAATACTTCCAATGAGCAGGAACACTGTCTATCACAACTACATTACAGGGTACTTTTCTTGTCACCTGCAAGGCAATATCTATTAAGCACCCCATGGGGGAATATTGAATACAACTGTTCCTATAACTTACTCTCTACCAAAATAGAGTATTTATGATACTCACCTAAATTGTTATACTGATCTTACTTTATGAGCATAACCTCGCCATAACTGGCAGTTAAATACAGTTAACCTTTTATGTTGTGGTTTAACCTGTACTCAATGACATGTAAGCCTGACAGGTTGTCGAAGTGTACTAAATTCACTGATTTGCTTACTGTTTTACTCTTAACCACCTCTTTGATGAAAGAATATGTCAACATGTTAATATGTTTACTTGTTTATACTTAACCTAACATTAATAGTCTAAGAATTTTATATGCTGTACTGCTAATTGTGTATAAATATGGCTTGTATAACATGCACTAACCTAGGAAATCCCATTAATAATTTAGACACATTGTGCTCTACATCAGTAACACCTATTGTTTTGCTAATATGACTAGTACCATTGCACTACCTACCAATAATGTTTTGTACCCACCCCAAGACATACTAGGCTCTCTACCACCCAGGGATATATAATTTTACATCTCTTCAACCACCACTCAAACTCTCTCATCAAATCTCTCCATATGGGGGACATCCCAAATGACAGTACTCTTTGTAGCTCTCTTATCTACTCTTCCTCCTTAGAAATAAAGGAGAGCTGGGAACTTAGCAGTTGAGATGTTAGGAAGTCATGCTATTTGTACTCTGTCTACTGTATGTTTTAAATTTGGGGCTGCAAGTTACTAAAGAAATGTATGTAAGAGAACTATTATTATCCCAATATTACTTTAACCTCAGCTTTAGTTCTCTAACAACCAGTACCCCTCTCTCTTCTAGGCATACTAGATTAGTGATTAGGCACATGTATGATGCAGGAAGAGTTATATGCCAATGTCCTATATTATCTTTATACTATACTGCATATGTTCTTCACATCTCCCTCCTAGTGATCCATAAATGTATACACAAATATGTGGACTATTAACTCATGGAATGTTAAGGGGATTCAACTCGAAAAAAAGGAAAACTGCTATTACATCTGGTCTTTAAATCCAAAATTAATTTAATCCTCCTACAAGAAAGACACATGCTACCCAAACAATGGAAACCCTCTCAGAAGAAAAAATGGATAAAGAATATTATAGCTTCTGCCATAAACCTGAATAGTTCAGGAGTTGCAATCATTATTAAAATAAACTTTCAGGAAGAAGTTATAAATCATGATATGGACCCTGATAGAAGGGGGTGTTACATAACAACTAAACCTGCTTATCTAGATAAACCCATCCTAATACTAAACCTTTATGCTCCTTGTGTAAACCAACACAAATTTATAATGTCAATTTACAAAATAATACTTGATTTTCCCAACCACTACTAAATCATAGGAGAGGACTAGAACTCAATCCAAGACTCTGAAATTGACAGATCGAACCTTAAAACCAAACAAAATAGCTACGCCTCATTAGCTCTCACGGAACTCAAAAACGACTTTAACTTATTTGACCCCCATGTCTTCCAACCTACTAACACTCTTAAAAACAAATATACCTTCTACTCTTAATGTCATACATCATGGTCCAGGTTGGACTTCTTCATAATCTCCAATGTATTCACTAACTATAAAAATAATTTTCATACTGAACCCAGATACCTATCTGACCACTCTAGGATTACCCCAACTATCGACTGGGACATAATCAAGCTAATATCAGCCAAGAGTATAATTGGATCCTAAACCCTAACCTATTAAGGAAAAAGGAATTGATCCATGAGATGAATGCTATCCTGGACCAGGCATTAAACAATTTAGTCCTCAACCACTTACCTCTTGACATTTACTGGGCTTCTATTAAAATCCATAATTAGAGGTACCTTTATAAGTAAAGCATCATACTATAAAAAAAGATAACAGAACTACAACAAAAATTATACGCTCTCAACACAGAAAGCTTAACCTATCAGGAAATAAAGATATTAGCGAATTACTCTGAATGGTCTCACATGCCATCCAAATTTCTGGCAAGACAAGTTAACCAAAATAAACCCTCCCCGACCATTACAGAACTCCTCTACCAAAACAAATTCTACCATAGTAACCAAGATATTATACAAATATTTGAAAGTATATACACCAAATCCTATAGCTCACCAAACCTCTCCCCAAACAAACAGGACTTAGAAGTCTTCTTAAACCAACTAAACTTTCCCAAAAATCAGTCCAGATAAAAAGAAACACTATCAACCCCCATCACGCAACAAGAAATCATCATGACAATCAATAGACTTAAACCCACCAAAGCGCCGGGGCCTGATGGCCTCACTGCAGAATTTTATAAAGCCTTCCCTCAAAAGGTATCTGTCTTCCTCCTTCATCTATTCAACCACATTGCCAACAACAGAATAGGCAATATACATCTAAATGCTTCCAAAACAATTCTTACTCCCAAATCAAACTCTGACCTCAAAAACCCACTGAACTACAGACCTATTACCTTAATAAATCTAGATATGAAGATCTTTGCCTCAATACTAGCTAACAGAATCAAATCCATTATCCCGAACATTGTCTCCTCTAAACAATCAGGATTTATACAACATAGACAAACTTTCGACCATACTCTCACACTTGATACTATGATTACTCTCTCTAAACATACCCGTACTCCAATCTATACTCTAGTCATTGATGTCTCTAAAGCCTTTGACAGACTTAATGTGGACTTTCTTCTAAATATTTTACCCCTCTTTGACATACCCAAAGACTTTATACAAGCTATCAAAACTCTATATTCTAAGGCCCACACTTTTCTGCAAATTAACAAAAGTCTATCTTCTCATGTTGAGATTAAGAGTGGAACCAGACAAGGCTGCCCAATGTCTCCCTCCTTATTTAATCTATACATTGAACCTCTATTCCTTCTAATCTTTCAGAAAACCTTCCACCATATCCCCAGTATTTGTAACACCAACATTGCTCTATCAGCTTTCGCTGATGATGTGAATCTATATTACTCCCTGCCCAATTCAGATCTTCAGAAACTATTATCCTCTATTGACACCTACTCATCATTCTCAAACTACAAACTGAATTTAAAGAAAATGACTATCTTTCCTGTTAACTCTCTTTGTCAACTACCCACCTATTCCTAATCATCTGGAATCAGAATTAATCAATATCTGCAATACCTAGAAATATCCTTCCGCCAAGACCCTATACATTTTTATTTAAACAATATTATTAAACTCTGATACAACATACAAGACCTCAAAAGATGGGCAAAACTTCAACTTCTGTTCCTTGCTAAAGTAGCCATAATCAAAATGAATCTCTTACCCATGTTTTTATATATCTTTAATGCCACCAACACAATTATCAACAATAAATTCTTTAAAGCCCTCCACTCTACTATTTCCATATTTATCTGGGCTCCCAAATCAATCTGAATCAGTTATAACAAATGGATCTATCCCAAAAATAATGGGGGCTTAGGGCTACCCGACTTTAAACTATATTACGACATCACCAGGTGTAATAGACTAATAACAATATCTGACTATACCCCAATCTCACATCAGTGTTCACTAGCTTGGATAAAATGCCTATACAACTATATCAGAACATTTTTCTTTAACCCCAGAGCCCTCCCTTTCCTTAACAATGAAAGCTTAAACATTTTCAAAATACACACAGCCATAAAACATAACATCACCATCCTGCAAAAGGTTTTCAGATCATTAAATATATGCAATGCATTTACTACACTACAAGCTATTCACTTTAACCCCAATCTTAAAATGAGTAATAAAACGATTGATTTAAGCAAATACCAGCTCCTGAAGGAAATTACCATCTCAGATATCTTTCCCTTCAGGAATAAAACTATTACCAAAATGAAAACTCAATTGAACCTCCCCAAAAGCTATACAGTAATTATAAGGCAAATCCATGACCTTTGCTGCTGTTTTATAGAGGACCCCATCATTAATGCCAATGACATTAAAACCTGTAAAACTTTATGGAACCTGCTGTCTTTAAATAAGAAAATATCTAGTTCTTACAAATTTATTCTCTCAATTAAAACTCAAAAAGATAGAATTTTCTCTAAATATTGGAAGGACCCAGACCCATCAATCTCTAACAACCAAATCTTCCAAGCTACCCGCTAACTCCAAAACCTATTCCCCTTAAAAATCTTAAATATACACAAATCATGATATTACATAATGCTTGCCTTACTCCAACCACACTCAATAAAATCTATTCCTCAACCTCCCCTTTTTTCCCCGACTACGATAACCATAAAGCTGATCTCTTCCACATTTTCTGGAGCTGTAAGTGCTCCTACAAGCTCTGGTGCTCATTAAGAGTTCAACTTGAAAAGATGGGCTATGAAAAAACAACTCTATCTTGGAAATTTGCTCTCCTACATATCCTCCACTGGTCTATCTAATCTATAAGCACATATATTAGTATCACTTTTCTCCCTGCTCAAATATTACATTACACTCCACTGGAAAGACAGAACCTTGCTCACATGGGATGGATTTAAACACTAGCTATCAAACACCTTCTTGCCCACAAATATCTAAGCTTTACTCAAAATTTCCACACCCATTTTGCTGAATTTTGGAACTCCCTTTTAGATCACATCCTAGTTTGATAACAATAACGTCTCTTAATGTTGGACATATGGCATATTTGTACATAGTTTACTGTTGTGTTGTTATATATTCTTTCTAATTTATTACTGATGTTTTATCATTCCTATGGAAATGTTTATTTACACTGACTATATGTTAAAATTGAAGTTGAAATAAAAAGATTTTTCACAAAAAAAGAAATGCAACATTTCCCCAACAATCCCATCAGAAGTATGCCCATGTATGCATAAGCACATCACTGACATCAAATGGAACACTTCTCCTAATAATCCCCTCAGTATTTTGTCCACATCTGCACAAGAACTTTTGCTGACACCAAATTAAGTATTTCCCCCAGCAATACCTTCAGTAGTTTGCCTCTGTCTGCACAAGCACTTCAGTGACACCAAAATGATTCATTTCCCCACCGAACCCTTCTGTAGTTTGTCCATGCCTTCACAAGTACTTCACTGACACCAAATGAAATATTTTTCCCAATGATCCCTGCACAAGTACTTTAACTAACACCAAAAGTGGCATTTCCCCCAATGACTCAAGTAGGAATTTGTCCATGTACACCCAAACACTTTGATGATGCTAAATGCAACATTTCCCCAAACAATAACTTCAATAGTTTGTCTGTGCCCTACAAGCATTTCAGTAACACCAAATGAAACATCTCTTTAGCGATCCCTTCAGTGGTTTGTCCTCGTCTGCATAAGCACTTCACTGATACCAAATGCAACATTCCCCACAACAGTCCCTTTGATAGTTTGTCCATGTATGCCCAAGCACTTCACAGACACCAACTGAAACACTTCCCCCAGTGACCCTTTCAGTACTATGTCCATGTCTGCATAAGCATTTCACTGACACCAAATAAAATACAAAGCAAAATAAATAAAATAAATACAAAGAATCACTGAGCTGCATTCTGTTACAGCCAGGATTCTTACAAACAAAGCAGCTTGTGGAGCAAAATAAAAATAAATGTGTGTTTCCCATACGGCAACTAAGCTTAAACGGAACAGCATATTCTCAGTAAGAAGATAAGGGAAGTACAGGCTCCATCATGACACCACAAAGTGGGTGTTGCTGATAAGGACAGTCACTCCCTCTTCAGAAAAGCGTTTGGACCCGAATTTTAAACTGTGGGATTGTCCCTTTAAGCCTGAGCTACAAACAGGTACTCATCCCATATGGGTACTGAAAAAACAGATATTTAGTAAAGATGGCTGTATCAAGGCTTTACAAAACTGTCCGTGTTGTTAAAAAATATCCATGTTGCTGCCCTCTACTAGATTGGAGACAAAGATATTGTTTCTGTTTACTGACCCATTCCCATTATTAGTCCACCTGCTAAAATACTGGAAAATATCATAGACACTGACAGCTATCATGTAACCTACAGTGTTTAAAATAGAAACATCTAGCTTTTACAAGTAATTCTTCTTATGGAGATATAAGATTGTGCTTATATATTATGCCGCACTTCTAACAACTGCAAAGGAAGCTACAAGACTAAGGTCCCAGAACAAACTGAAAAAAATGCAAACAGTTAATCCTTTTGCTAAAACATGGAAAAAATCAGAAAAGTATAAAAAATAATCATCACACAGATCACACTGTAAGTGCAACTTAAAATATTTAAGTAAGGACAGTGTTAAAGCAACACTTTCATTTGACAGATCTCATTTTGACAAAGACCAATGTATTGTATCAGTAAAACTCAGATTCAATTTCTCATTTTTTTTTTGCCTACATGGACTTGGCTTTAGTAACCACACACTCATCTGGTTAACTATCTTACAGAGGAACAGTTCAAAGTGAACTCAGAAAGCTCCCTGTCTGAACCCAGAACAGTGAAGTATTGTGATCCATTAAGGTTTTCCTTGTCTCACTGGTAGCGG
Organism: Protopterus annectens; assembly: GCF_019279795.1. Lineage (NCBI taxonomy): Eukaryota > Metazoa > Chordata > Ceratodontiformes > Protopteridae > Protopterus > Protopterus annectens. The sequence continues at coordinate 778,056,531 of NC_056745.1, read as the reverse complement.
ATCCATCTGTAAAACATATTTGTCAGCAGAGTGATAACCTGGCTGTCATACAATATGTGTATGATAATTCAGTCCTGTGCTCTAAAGGAAGTAGCTTACAAACGGCTAACAAACATCATAAAAAAATTCAACTACATGATCATACAAATATTATTGAAGATGCTTCTGCACCACTTAAAATGCATTGCTGTGAAGTGGGACACTAAATGAATATGCAGATATTTTCATTACCTGTGGTTTCTGATTGATAATTCACTGGCCTACTCAATTCAATTGCCAGTAGCAGTCAAAAAAGCCCAGACAAAAGTGGGATTCCTGTACAAAGTAAGGGAAATCTGACTACCTTTTCAAAAAGCAGTTGTAGCCTGTGTTACTGTGACGGTAATATTTACTGTAAGGTTAAGCCACTCTGGGATAGAGAAGCTTTCATGTGTTTGTAAAAGTATCAAAATACCTGTACTTGATACTATAGTGGAAATATATATTACTACAGGATACCCAGTCATCTATGTCAGATGTCATTTCAGAAAAAGATAACTTTTCTGCAGCTATGGCTAGCCTACATGCTACTAAATACTGACTCTGCTCCCATCCTTTCCATAACTGAAATAGAAAGGCAGACCTCATCTGATGTTATTCCTTTAAGACAGATTTCAAAATGCCCTTTTAAAACCTCTACCACCCAAAAATACTGTAAGTCCACTGAACGAAAAACATTTATTACTGCATATGTGCTCAGATACAACTCACCTTATGACTTTTGTTCTCTGTAGACACCGTAAACCATTGTCCAATTAGTAGACAACTTCATATGTACACAACATAAATTCTGGACTATATTCTGCCACTGTCAGATAATATTCTTGAAAAATAGCATAAACATCACATTTCCATGTACTTCTCGCAAAAAACTTCCGCAGACTCCCACATCTGCAAATTCGCACACCCGCACATTTGCAAATTTGCACACTCGCACATATGCATTCTCAATATGCACGCACACACACACACGCTTACACTTATGTGACATCGCTGCAGTTTGCTGAACATTTTTGTTCACTGCTGCGAGTTCTATGGCCAAGTAATTAATGTTCATAGTTTCATAGGTTCATAGGTTCATACTAGGCTATCTGCCCGAGGGCATTTACAAGCCTAGCCCATCGTTTTGTGGCTTACGCCGCCCCTTTAGTATGGGGAACTATACCCATTATTTTGCTGTGCCTCTGTCGAGCAGTGACACTGAGGTAATCCCTGGGGTATATCTGCGATCTCCCATCCATTGGTCAAGATTTCTCTTGAACAAGGCCAGCGAGGTGCTCTGCCTCACATGTACCGGGATTTTGTTCCACAGCATAGGGAGTCTTTGGGTGATGAATCTATCCCTCCAGCACGTCCTATTAATAGCCGTGTACTATATTTTTTCTATAAGTTTTCATTTACAAATGGAACAAGTGCATTAGAAAATGACAACTTTCAAAAAATAAAGCAAAATAGATAAAATAAATACAAAGGATCGCTGAGCAGCATTCTGTTACTCTTTATACAGCTAGGCAGGATTGTTATAAACAAGGCAGCTTGTGGAACAAAATAAAATTAAACGTCTGTTTCCCATACGGAAACTAAGCTTAAATGGAATGGCATATTCTCAGTAAGAAGATACGGGGAGAAGGGGCTCCATGATGACACAACAAAGTGATAAGGGCAGTTACTCCCTCTTCGGAAAAGATCTAGGACCCGAATTTTAAATAATGGAATTGTCCCTTTAAGGTTCCCATTGAGACCTGGGGGCATGTGTACTTTAAGCTTAATTTGCCACTGCTGTTCCCTTACCTGTAGCAAGGTGTAGTCCCCAAAAAACCTGTCCGGGCTTTCCAATACTAGGAATTTGAAATGAAGGTTGTTTGTCCAGGTACAAATGTGCCTAGCTAGGGCATTATTCTCCTCGCTGTTTCTTATGGCCTGTCTGTGTTCCTTTATTCTGTCACAGAGCGTTCTGATGGTTTTGCTTATATAGAAGGAATCACAGGAGGAACAGACAGCTAAGTAAACCAGGTTCATGGAGTGGCAGTTGTTGGAGCTATTTACAGAAATAGTGGTGTTTCTGCTAGATAGTCTGTATTCAGAGCATTCAAAGATGAAGGGGTGGCAGCAGCAGCTACCGCATTTCTTCATCCCTCTGGGTTGGTGGACACCGTTAATGATAGCATTGCCTTTTTTCTCTAACAAAGTTTTCAGGGAGTTGGTCTTTTGGTGGCAAAAATCAGGGGTGTCTCCTAGCACTCACCCCTGTACTTGGTTGTCTAAATTTGACTATGCTGATCGTTTTAGAAACCCAGTTTAGTTTAGTGCAATTCAGTGCAGCAGAAGAGCAGCTAAACTACAAGTAAAAATCATTCTATAATGTTAGAAATCCTGAAAAGCTGACACAAAACAGCATGCATTCTGCAATAATGTCACATTTATTGTGCATGGAACTGAGCTACATAGTATATATATATCAAAACAATCATGTATCTCATCACCATAAAAAAAAAAAAAAGCTCCTTTAGCAAAATGAAGGAATCTAATCATAGTTCATAGTTAGACCTGGTTTTGTTGACTAAACCATCTGCACAGGGTTTACTAAACTGCACTGTCAGACATGCATGCCAAGAAATTCACCTTGTAAGTGAAGTAAAGTGACATTTGTGAGTGAAGGAGCATCACTTCCAGAAGACATACCCGTAACTGAGGTTAGGGGAGTGTGTAACAATTACACCCATCTGAAAGCACTGATACAGTCGATCCTTGTGCTACAGAAGTGCTTTACAGGTTTATTTTTTTCTAATTTTAGAGCATAATCATGGCACTCCATATACTACATACAGGATTACGAGTGGGTCACCCATCATAACCTGCTTATTATGTGTTTGAGACATGGATGGCAAGAAATTCACCTCGCAAGTGAAAATACAGGCTAGCACAAATCCTATTATTCTATCAGTTTTCTAAATTTATAAGTCAGGGACACATTGACCAGCACAGACAGCATGCAAAAACAAATCTGATTTTATTCTACTGCAGAAGTTTGATGGTCAGTACTGGCCAAACTGACTGCCTATAGTGAGGTTCAACTTTTTAAGCAGGGGGTACTTAACCTTTTTAAGCTCAGGTTTCGTGTTATATGTGTGCTTAACTCTTTTGTCTTTTTCTGGATATCAGAGTATAATCACTGTGCTCCATGCACTACAAAATAATTATACACACCTTCATCTTTTCTGCATTTATATTCTTTGTTTTGTGCTGTGTTGTATTACGGTTAGTGAAGAACATGGATGTAGTATTATTTTCAGTTTCTTTTTACTTCTTATAGAATTACTCTTCTTCAAAGTATATAGAATTTATTATTTATTGTTTTTATTAGTTAATGCAGGAAAAGGTGAACTAAAGGAAAATAACTCATCCAGAGGAAGATTTATAGATATTCAAAGGCAACTACATTTTACGACATTTATGACTTGCCAGTACTCTCTCTCATGTCATGCCTCCTTTCTCCAGCAGGGCCATACTAATCAATTACAGTAAATCTGTGGCTACCTATCCAGTCATCTAGATTATGTTCTATGTAGTACTTGAAGCGCCATGATTATTCTCAAAAATCGGAAAGAAAAATAAATCTGAAAAAGCACTTCTGTAGTGCAGAGCCAAACTGTAAGTGCTGTTATGGTCAGGTCTCAAGGAAGGGATGTTTCTTCTCTCAAAAATGGCACTTTACTTTTCTCTCAAAGTTAATTTCTTGGCATCCATGTTCAAACATATAAAAACTAAATGAAAACCCCAGCCAAGCTAGAACTTCCACTGAGTGACCTCGCAAATGTCTGGAATCAGAGGCATATGGGATATATGCAAATGATCCATATGAACATCAGGTGTTTCAGCTATATGGCGAGTCTGAATGCCCATGACTTATTTCTTTTTAAGTCATTTCAATGAACAATTTCAGGCCAATAAATGCAAACCCCACTAGCTGTGGATATGCATATTTCGACATTGTTATGACCCCATCAGCACAGCACAAGCATAACAGCCCTGTGTTTCTCATTCTTAGTCAAACACTCTGTTTGTGCTGTGCTGAGAGGTCATAACAAGGCTGAAATATGCATATCCACAGCTAGTGGTGTTTGGCTTTATTGGCCTGAACTTGTCCATTCAAACGACTTAAAAAGATATAAGTCATGGGCATTCAGAATCGCCATATAGCTGAAACACCTGATGTTCATAGAGGTCATTTGCATATATCCCATATGCCTCTGATACCAGAGGTTTGAGAGGTCACTCAGTGGAAGTTCTAGCTTTGCTGGAGTTTTCATTTAGTTTTTACTGATTGTTTTTTCTGTGTGATCTTCTCACTTTTTATTTTAGTTTGTTAGTTGGGATATTTTGCAGTCACCCTAATGGTAATGGACATCAGCTGGGTATAACAGCTCTGTGTTTCTCATACTTAGTCAAACACTCTGCTTGCAGTGTGTTAATGAGGTAATAACAACGCCAAAATATGCATATCCACAACTAGTGGGGTTTAGCTTTATTAGCCTGAAATTGTTCATTGAAATGAATTAAAAAGGAATAGGTCATGGCATCCACAATCACCATATAGCTGAAACACCTGATGTTCATAGGAGTCATTTGTATATATCCCATATGCCTCTGATACCAGAGGTTTGAAATGTTTTAAACATATAACAACATTGTTACAACTGGAGAACCAAACATAACCCCCTATGTATTTCAGTATGCTGTATGATGTCGGCTGAAGACCAGAAAATCTAAAAATCTTAAAATCACTACAAGTGTAAACCCAGGAACAGGTGCTAACATGGGTCCTGCAGGGGTACGGCGTGTACAAAACTTCAACATTATGGTCTTTAATGTTTTGGTCTTCTATATTATGCTACTAGGATTATGTATTTCAGGACTGTGGGCTTCAACTTTATGATAGTAAACCATATATAAAATAATGTATATCTATATATGTGTGTGTGTATTTATATAGTTATTGATACATATACATGGATCTACTTCTAATACCCGAATGTCCATATCATCGAAATTCATTTTGGCAAAACAAAAATCATGAAAACGATATACCCGAATGGCAAATTTTTCCCAGGGCAAGTAAATACTTGCCCAAACTTCAACAAAACACATGCATCAGAGTAAATAAAGCCCACTTAGGTGGGGAGCTACACTCCCCACACCCAACCTAACTATATATATATATATATATATATATATATATATATATATATATATATATATATACCAACTCCGTGATTATACTACAGTTTAGAAAATGGCATGTTGGGCAACTGTTTACTTACCCTGGGAAACATTTGTCGTTCAGGTATTTCATTTTCATGTTGAGAAAATGGAATTCGATGATATGACTGTTTGAGTATTAGAAGGGGATACATATATATATATATATATATATATATGTGTGTGTGTGTGTGTGTGTGTGTGTGTGTGTGTACATTGTTTGCTTAGACTAACATACATAACTTTCAACTCATTTCAGAAAAAGAAAGTGGATCTGTCTCAATAACATGAACTACTTTGAGGTATAAATTGCAATAAGACTCTGTCCTTTCTGCTAGTTCAGGGAATTTAAGGTAAAAGGATAGTATCAATTGATGCTTCAGATAAACAGATGCAGCACTAAGCTCCTTCTCCAGTCAGAATAGGTTAGCGAACAAAAGCATTTGAATAAAATGGAATAAGTACAAGGAGATAAATTCCTCTGAAATCATGCATAACCTGATACGTAACCAAAGTAAGTCTACAGCTGGAACAGGAAAAGAGGGTGGGATAATGTGCTTAGTGATAGATTCAGCTGAAAATTAACATAAAGGCAGGCTGCTAGTTCTGTAAATTTTACACAGAAGAGTATTGAAAATGAACTGGAAGTTTCAAAATATAAAACCCCAAACTGCATCAGATCACATCCTGTTAATGTTTGATTCTTACTCCCCCCACTCCAAGTGGATGATGAAAAGATGTGGGACCTAGTAAGGAAAGTGCCCCCTAGAAAGGGGGTTCCTGTCTGGTGATGTGTGATGGTAGTGTAAATTGGACTTGGAGAATAAAATAAAGAAACTCTTCCTGCTGCAGTATCACTGGCTCAAAATGAAATGCTAATTTGGCATAAGTCTTATCTCATTATGTGCATCTCCTGTTGCCAAGCAGAATTGCCCATCCTTCAGGCTCCAGCATGAAGGCTACAGCTGTATTTGTAGCCAATAGGCTACTGGATCAAAACCAATACCCATTAACTAGTTTAGTTGTTTTATGACATCAGCATACAAATGGTCTAAAATTCACTTACACACAGGAGCACACATGACATTGCACATTAGCATACACACACACACACACACACACACACACACACATATGCACATACACTGATACACAACACTGAAATTAAGTGTTACGCCACTGCTATACTGAAACGCAAGACTTATGTTGTGAGATTTAAGTTCTAGAATTGAAATAAGCTCACTGAACCTTAAAATGGATCAGTTCACCATAATGTTACTTCTGTTATATGTAAAATAATGAACCAGTCCTGTTAAAAAGCATAAAGCTATTTAATATAGAACACAATCCACCATGATCACCCCATGATAGTAACAATGCATTTAACATCATCTGTGTTAAACCAGCATTTTAATGTAAGCACTAGGGTTGTCACTGCTCTCATTGTAAATCGTTGTGTAATACAACTGGAAGTACAAGAAGTTTGTAAGCAGAAAGAGGTCACCATTTCCAAATGTGACAAGTACATTAACATGTGTGCAATGTAAATGATAGCACAGGGTACAATGACTAGATCACAAGAAATGTCCAAGGTCAAGCCACTACAGACAGAGTGTGCCTATTTTTTAAAATGTATGATTTTCAAAGTAAAAAAAAAGGAAGCATTAAATAAAAGCAGTTTTAAATACTCTAAAACATATCAAATTGTCTACAAAATGTGATAGGCCACACTAAGACAACTATATGAACTTCTGGCTTTTCATTTTAGCAGTGCAAAATAAGATTGATGCTAAACCATAACAATCAAACAGCCACAGCACACTGTATTAAAAAAAATACACAAATCTTCTTCATCTTTGCATTTGTAGCTTGGGTTTTGTGCCTTTTTAGGCCAGTGAAGAGCTTGAATATCTTACTCTTTCATTTCTCTTTTTGATTACTTTTCTTAAAAATGTCTACAAATATGCTGCAGTAGTACTTAAAATATCTTCTAAAATGTTGACATAAAATATTATGCTTCATTTGCCAGAGCAACAGCTCCAGTGATGTCACAATCACCGTGCATGACTTAATGCAGGAAGAGGTGAACTACAGGAAAATAACTCATACAGAAGAATATTCTATGATGCCCTATTGCACATCAGGAATAACACATGGTAAAGAGATATGTAATCAATAAATACTATGATTGCAAAAATACTTGCACCACACTATCCAGCAGGCATGTAACTCTCCCTAAACTCAGTGTATCCCTAGACTGATAGATCCCTAAATTCATAGATTGTTACTAGGCTAATGACCCGGGGGGTCTTTCTAAGCCTAGTCAAGTTTTCACAAAAAAAAAAAAAAATGATGTCCTGTATCCATTATAGAATCACTGATAAACTCACCCATCTAAAAATGAACCTCATATAATTTAGTAGATAAAAAAAACTGTGTAACATATAGAACAGATTCTATCAGAGTAGGTGGCACACTTTCCTTAAAAAGACTTATCACCAGTGGCATTCTCCACTGGTCAGTTCTAGGACCTTTACTTTGCGGCTTATGTCAAGACTGATGTTAACTCTTGGAGCTGTCATTAACAGCTCAAATGACAACTGTATTCTCTGAGATGGTCTAACCATGTAAATTCATATTGTCTAAACTGTGGACTAAAAATCAGTGCTACAAAATGCACCATAGTAATTCCACAGAGATATGATTATCCCTGCAACAATCACATAAATGAGACCCACCTGAAATCTTCCACTGTCTTTAAGACTTGTGCATGTGTGTGGACATGAACCCCCTTCTGGACAATGAACTCTCCTTCAACTCTCCTTTCATGGGACAGATGCACAGTTCAACTCTCCTTAGCAATATTTTTGCTAAGCCCAGTTACTTATGTATTCATTCATTCATTTAGTTTATTTATTATTTATATGTTATTTACCCCTTGTTGACTAGGTTAAAGTAATACATTATTATTATTATTATTATTATTATTATTATTATTATTATTAACAAATATTTTCCAGGTCCAAGGAATTTCAAGTCCCTCACCAAGACTGCCCTTATAAGACAGATGTAGTAACTCCTTTGATACTTATCTATCCAAGCAAATTGTTCAGCTATAAAAGTATAATGTTTCCTCAACAAAATAATCTCTGGTATGAGCTCTTTAATCTACAGTGAATGTGTAAATGTTTTGTCACTCTTCTGTGTCTGTTGTTGACTTCACTTTGATCTCTGCCTGTTCTGCAACATGACAAATGAACCTAAGCTGCTTGATGTTGTACATGTTCATAAAACTGCAAACACCACACATAACACCTTTAGTTACCTAAAGCTACACCCTAATGCAAATAGAATCTGCTGAAGAGAAAGGTATCTCTCTGAAATGATCCATTAACTCTGGAATATACTATAATTTCATATCCGGTATATCAGATCCCTTGCTTTGTTAAAATCTAATTCAGATGAGTGGACTGGTAACCATAAATTCACCACAGGTCAAGGTCCTATGCACAGTGGTAATAAGCAAACTGCACTATCTATGTTTCTATGACCTTTGTGACTAACTGCCTAGTACGAACATATAAATCTGTGAACTTGTGATAGTTGTACTGCTTGTAAATATGGTTTCTGGCTGCAGATATCTCCAACCACACTATGATAAACTGTTTGACACTACATATATTCCATGTAATACTGTTTACTTTAAACATTTTTGTACTTAATAACCCTTCCCCATGAGACTTGATCTTGAAACATACAATACGTTCAGAGCTGCCATCATCTATGCAGTCCAAAAAAAAGCTACCATTTAACATGAATTTAGGGAGATGCTCTCTGACAAGCCACGGTGTGTCTAGTGAGCACACTATCAAATATTTGAGGTATGAAGTACTACCACACTGATAGGCAACTCACAAGCTCCAGTCTTCTAAAATACTCTTCCTAATGTCTGTTCTCATTTAGTCAGGATGTACTGCTGACACTTCGTCTGTTTTAAGATACTCAACATACTCTGTCTTGTTCCAATTCTCTTATGTCAGTTGCAGTACATTAAGAGTGAACTCTTAGAAGAGTGAACCTGTTTTTGTAGTAAATAAGACTGAATGGTCAGAAAAGTGATTGCTCTATTTCACTGTGTTGCAGCCTACTGGCTGCTTTCTGTGCTAGATCACGTTGCACTGGGATCAGGGAATTTGTCCTTACCCCACTGTTGTGTGATCTTGGAGTCGGAATATATAGTTAGTAGTGGGGTGTTAGGGGTGCATGGTTGCTTACTTTTGCGGGGGGGGGGGTTGTAGTTAAAATCATTTTAGATCACCTCTAAAATTATACATTTTTTTGTTTGCTCTTTTGAGTATTCAGTATTTGATCATAAAATCCTTATGTCACATTCTTCTCCCAGGTTGATATTTTCTTCAGTGTTCATGATTCAAATTTTGTTTCTGCATATCTTTCAAGGCCAAATGTCATTCTTGTATCATTTGTTCTAAAGGGCATATCAAAACAGTAATGGTGGGAAAGCAACCCCCATATCTCTCACTGGATTCTTAAGCCTGGGCTAGTAATTTGCCCTTTACCAGTCTCACATACAAAGGAGTATACCACTTTTTCTCAGAACTTGCAAAATAAATTAGCTGGATGTGTTGCATCTTACACAGTGCAAGCATTTCCAGTAATGCAAATGATTTTAAATGAATTTTGTGACTTCAGTATATGTCTTGCTAAGGTTCTGTCACTTTATTACAACTCACTCTCCATCACAGTTTTGTAATGGAAAAGGTGGTATTTGGTTTTGTAGAATTTTCTTTCACTACCTTTTTGTGAAATTTCCTTGATGGAAAAGTCCTCTAAATGTCCACAGTCTCCATCCACATCAATTCCTGTGAACAATGTGCATGTTTTTGAAATGCAAGTTATTCCCCACTAGTTCTTACAAAGACATGTACAGTAGGTTCACTTTTAACAAGTATAGTTTTGTCCACTTATAAGCAGGCTGGTGTCAGTTCAGGGTCAACATGTAGATAGCTCTCACTCAATGCCAAATCATGATGTAAACATGGTAAATGTCTTGTTCAGTGAGAGGGCACAGCATATAGAACTGGGGAATTCCATTTGGGAGCTTTTCTTTACTTGTCTTTGTTCCTCTTGTTGTTACTTGCTTCCTGGCATTTTCAACAGGTGGACTGTGGTCCAGCCTGCATATGGTTTGCAATAACTTCATTTATTTATTTAGTTAGTTAGTTGGGTATTTCTTTGTTTGTTGATTTGTTTTTGTTTGTTTGTTTGATTGTTTGCTTGATGGTTCATCTGACTGTCTATCTGTATATATGTGTATTTATTTTAGTATCTTCAACAGCTTTTCATATTCCACAGTATTTTCATTAGATTTCAGTAAAACAATATTTCATCTGAAAACAGCCTGCAAAATGATTGGTTCAGTTGCAACCAATCATTTGCATGCTTTTTTCACTAACCAGTTATTTCCATGCAATTCACAGAAAGGCATTTTGTTATGAAAAAGACAATGAAAATACTGGTAAATGTGTAAAGCCAGTGAAAGCGGACGTGAGCCAGAAGGCTCAGTCTATCACATTTTGACAATCAGAGGAATTACCTGCACTGATTCCAAAGAGCTTTCATTACTGAACTGGCAGAGTCAAATACAATCATCCAGGTTAAAGCTACTTAAAGGGGCAGATAAGCTGTTGGTATGATAACAAATACAGTTATGACTGTTAAATTATCATTAATATGGCTTTCCAGGGATTTTGCAGTGTATGTGCCTGACAGGAGCAACCTCAACTATACTACCTTGTCAATCATTTTCTTCTCATTTGTCACCACCAACCATAAAAACTGTACACAGAAACAGTGGCTATTTTTTTTTGGGGGGGGGGGAGTCAGATAGATAGACTATGTATGTCAAAATCAAGAGCAAAGGAGAAAGGCGAACCAGTTCAACTGTAGCTCACTGCCAAATTTATTCAAAATAAAAGACAAAAAACATATGAGATCAAACGCTTTCGCCTGGATCAGTACCAGGCTTTTTCAAGATCCAGGCGAAAGCGCTTGATCTCATATGTTTTTTGTCTTTTATTCTGAATAAATTTGGCAGTGAGCTACAGTTGAACTGGTTCGCCTTTCTCCTTTGCTCTGGATTTTGATATTCATTAGACTATGTATGTGAAAATAAAAGCAGTTAATTCTCACTATTTAAATGATCAGCAGAATGGCTTGACGTGTTCTGCAGTGTATGTGACTGACAGACTGATGCTGAAATATATTACTTTGGCCATAATTTATTCCACATTCGTCATAACAACCCATCAGATGTCTACACAGTAGTGTGGATATTTTTTATGAAGAGTGAGGTAGATGGGCTATATGTGTGCAAAAGCAAAAATAGTTAATTATTTCTGTTAAAAAGATCATCTATATGGCTTGGCAGGGAGGGTGTACTGTATATATCTGAGAGAAGCAGGTAGAAATATATTATTTGGGGCATAATAATTTTCAAATTCCTCACAATCTACCATCAAAAATGTACACAGAAGATGTAGATACTTAGGGCCGGATTCATGAAGGCTTGCACGGAGTCTTAGAGTAGAGTAAGACTCCATGCAGTCATCATGTCCGACGAGCGATCCATGAACAGCCTGTAGGGGCGTGTAAGAGAGCTCCTAAAATGGCTCTTACATGGACAGGGCTGGGATATGCAAATTATCTCAATTGCAGGCGAAAGGCATGCAAATGAGGTAGATTTGCGATTCAGGAAACCCGAACCTGTCCGAGTAAGAGCAGTGTTATTTGCAGAAATGTACTCAGTTGACAACTGAGTACCATTCTGCAAATAGCAAAACGGAGCTGTGACAGCTCCAAATAAAGGTAGCATCCAGTGCAGGAAGCATGCCAATGGCCAAATATACGGCCATGTGAAATGTTTCCTGATGCAATATAAAAATAAAAATATTTTATTTTTTTTCGCCGATTTCTGATGTTTAAGCGTAGCGCAGTGCCAAAATGGGCTGCGCTCTAAAACCCAGAATACTAAAAATTAAAACCCACAAATGTGGATTTTATTGAAATTGTTAATGTACAATGCAAGGGAATGGTAGGCTGAAGACAACATGGCCACCAAGTAGAGGTTGCTAAGGGGGGAAGATCAGTCTAAGACATGTAACCAAGCATTAGTAGGCAATCCTATGTAAATGAGGGTTAGGATAGTGAATCGCAAGTTTACATAGCAAATGAGCACAGTCAGTGGAGTGTAGGAGTAGGATAAGGGGAGTAACAGTGTAGAAGATAGGTGACATCAAGAGGGGGGTATGTATGAAAGAAGTGAAGCTCATTGGAGCAGAGTGGCATGTGTCAGCTGTCATTTACACATCATGGAAAGAGGTGTGTCAACAGGTAGGCTAGGGAAAGCCAAGAAATGGAAGGTGTATACCGTGGATAACACCAACGTTTCTTGCTGAACGGGTATGCGCATGTGTGCGCATGTGTAAACCCAAGTAAGACAGAGTGTGAGTGTGTAAGCGTGAGTGTGCGCGTTTAAGCTGGAGTAAGCATGTATAAGGCTGTTTAAAGAGTTGTAAGCACGTTTGCGCTGGTGTGCATGAGTTTTAACCCGAATAAGCAAGTTTTAGTCCATGTAAGCATGTGTACGTGCATGTTAGCTGCTGTGCGCGTGTTTGTGCTTGTGTGCGCGGCGCTCCCCCCTGAGGAAACAGAAAGGAAAAAGGAAGCACAACAAATAGTAGGAAGCTACCAGGGAGTACTAGCAGAGTTAGCAGGTGAAAACAATCAGAATCAGGCAATTACACAGGCAGTACACTAGCCCAGCCCAGCCTAGCACTTAAAACTCTGCAAACAACAGTCCATTATGTTTCTCACAACAGACACAGTAGTAAGCTAATAGAAGTGAAAATGCTTTACTGAGACAAAGAAATGTTAGGGGCTGTCATTGCTGTTATAAGGCGACATATGCAACATGCTGAGGGTGGTGACAATGGAAATGCTGCTGGACAACCCACAGTGAGGAGACGGAGAAGAGTATACAGGCCCAGGGTAACCTACCAGAGGCTACATGAGCTGGAGATAGTGGAGCACTATAGAGTGGACAGAGACCTCCTGCAGCAAATTGTTGAGCTGTGCAGGCCATGCCTCACACAAAGAACCAACAGATGGGAACCCATCCCAGTGGAAACCAAGGTATGTGTTGGCCTAAGAATCTTAGCAACAGGTACCTTCCAGAGACCAACTGGTGATATGATGGGGATATCACAGGCATCAGCATCCAGGGTACTGCACCAGTTCCTGGATGCCATGTCAGAACATATCGGTGATCATGTATACTTCCCCAATTCCCGTGAGGTATTGGTCAGCAATATGCGTCTCTTCCAGCAAATAGCGGAATACCCTGAGGTAGTGGGTGCAATAGACTGCATGCACATACGCATCAAAGAACCAGCCGGTGAGCGGGGTAGGGTCTACTTCAACTGCAAGGGCTTCCCCTCCATCAACTGCCAGGTTGTGTGTGATGCCCAGGGCATAATACTGAATGTGTGTGCAGGCTGCCCTGGAAGCTACCATGATTCCCATATCTGGCATCTGACGCAGCTGTACCAGACATCTGCCAATGGGGACATTCCCAAATGGTCACCTAGTGGGGGATGCTGGCTATGCACTGGAGCCGTGGCTGATGAAACCCATCAGAAACGCACACACACCTGAACAGGAACGCCATAATGAGGCACACGCACAAACACGTAATGTAATAGAGCGTGTGTTTGAGCTGCTCAAGTCACGGTTCTGGTGCCTGGACACATCTGGTGGAGCCTTGCAGTACTCACCAACTACATGTGCCCAAATTGTCATGGTATGTGCTATGCTACATAATATGATCCTGCGAAAACAGCTGCAGCAGGACCAGCATAGGCCTGGGCCAAACAGCCCCCCACCATTGCCAAGGCCATCACAGGCAGAGCGTGACTCGGAGGAGGAACAACCTAAGCCTGCCCCAGTAGGCAGAAGGAGGCATGCCCAGTATGCTTTGGCCTTGGCAAAGAGGCAACGCATAGCACATACACTGGCTCAGTAGGAACTCTGGAAATTATACCTCTCTCCGACTCGCACATATAGGAAAAGGGATGCCTAAGTTGACACTACCTGCTTTCAAACATGTACAGGGAGTGTAGTATGTGCATCCGACATAGGCAGCCCTGCAGCACCACCTAAGGCATGATTGCCATGTGTTAAGCAATACAAAGCAGTGCTAAACAGCATTTACCACCATGTAGTATATGCAAACAAAATCGTACACACCAACTAGCACAACTGTGGTCAATGTTCAGTAATATTGGGCAACGTCCAGCAATGTTGGTGAATATTGAGCAATGTCTGACAAGTCTGGTCTAAGTAGGGCATAGCTGAACAAAAGCCAACATGCTCATATATGCTTAACTGGCCCTTAAGCAGTCTGGTCTGCTCAGTATGAAAATATAAAGCAGTGATGGGCCTCGAACCCAGGATACTGTGCACTATAGCCAAAGTACTGAACCACTAAACCATGACAGTATTGCAGTGGTCAGCCTGTATGAAGGAATGTTGATAAGTCTATGCAAAGTATTTCATGGAAACCCTGCAGGCACAGCATAATCCTTGTCGAGTTATGACACAAAGGTGAGTCCTGCAGTGAGAACAGAACCTGACTTCCAACACACACAGTATAAATGTTAATATTGGTCATGTTCGCACACATCAACAAATGTAGTGGACCTCAGATAGCAACATACTGAAAGGTCACACTGGGCATGCTCACACACTTGAATAAATGAGACAAATGTCAGGCAACAAAACACGGAATGGCTGAACTGGGCATGCTCACACACTTAGGCCATGTCTGAGTACAGCAGTGGGCCACGCATATTTATTATTTATTTATTATTTATTTTATTTATTTATTTTACATTTGTTAACCGGGATGGTCCGACTGGATACATGTCCTTTTTCAGCGGAGGCCCGGGGAGAAAAGCTCCAACAGAGTTACATTGATAATTAGGTACAGTAAATGAGCTGAAAGAACTTAACAAAAACATAGGCTATTTACATACAAGTACAAGACTGCCATTACTATTTCTGAGATTACTACAAATGTAACATTAATAACATATTAGCAAGGATGGTAGGCAGTATAATGACATAGAGTTAGACAGGATACATATTTCTTTATCACAGTATACAAAGTACTTATCATCTTAGCTAGTTGTTTATGTTTTAGTTAATGGCACAGAGCTAGTCTGGGTTTGAGCAAGGACATAGCCAGTGTGACTTGAAGTGGAGTTTTAGACTATTTTTGAATTGACTTAGAGAAGTTGCAAGCGTGATGTTATTTGGGAGAGAGTTCCATATTTTACCAGTGGTGTTGGCAAATAGCGCGTCACCACCTAGGTTGAGAGATTTAGTTGTTTGGACAAGGAGTCTGTTTGCTGAGCGAAGGCAGCTTAGATTAGAGTAGGGAGTCATTTAAGTTTTTTAGTGCTGGGGTATTCTTAGGTTGTTTAAGGATTTTGAAGGCCTCTATGTGTTGGGACTGGTGAAGAAGGTGTGGGAATTCTATCCATCCAAGCTTTTTCAGGTTAGTACAGTGGTGTGTTCTGTAGGGTAGGCCTGTAACGAACCTGGCAATGTGATTATAGCAGGATGAGAGCTTGGCCAGATCAGATTTGTTAAGGTGAGTGAGGACAGGAGAGGCATATAGTAGGGTAGACAGAAGGTGTGAACGGGCTGTGGCTGCCCTGGCATTTGGGGTAAGGAAGGCTTTAATTCTATATAGGGTCCCAAGTTTCTTGTTGACTGACTTAATGGCTTGGTTGATATGTATATCAAATCTGAGTTTATTGTCAATGTTTACTCCTAATAGCTTTGTATAGGTGTCTGGGGAGATGATGGTCCCATTATTGGATTTTATAGTGAAGTTTTCAGTCGGAGATCTATTGGTTGGGTAGAAGAGAAGTAACTTGGTTTTGTTTGGATTTAAAATCAGGAGATGGTTGGCAAGCCAGTTTTCGACTTTGGTGAAGCTATGTTGGGTGGTAGTTAGTAGATTTGCAAGAGAGGCATTGGAACATATTATAGTCGAGTCATCTGCATATTGAATGCAGGTGGCTTCAGGGATGACTGTTTGGATGTCGTTTATGAAGACTGAAAAGAGGAGAGGTCCTTGAGGAACTCCTATGGTATTTGGTAGTAGGCAGGAGAGCTTGTTTTGCCACATTACTGCTTGTTGTCTCCCAGTGAGGTAAGCTTGAAACCAGTCAAGGGCTGGAGTATCTAGATACAGGGTTTTTAAAGTATATAGACGTAACTGATGGTTTACAATATCGAAGGCTTTCGATAGGTCCAGGAAGAGAGCGGAGGATATTTTTTTATTATTCCAGTTAAGATTAATGTTTTCAGTAAAAGAGAGGAGGGCAGTGGTTGTACTATGATGGGGTCTGAATCCATGTTGAGAGTCTGTGAGTAGTTTATTTTGGGTTAGATAGAGCATTATTTGGTTGTGCATGCACTTTTCCATAATTTTGGCAAGTGGTGATAGTATGGCTATAGGTCTATAGTTTGACAGTTCTGTGGATGAACCTCCTTTGTGGAGTGGAATAACATAGGATATTTTCCAAATTGAGGGGATTGAGGCCTCGGTTATGGTTCTGTTAATTAGGATTGAGATAGGGTAGGCTACGACATCTGCAGCAATTTGCAGGTATTCAGCCGGCAGAAGATCGGCTGAAAGGGTGGTTGGCTTCAGTTTTTTCAAAAGGGATCTGATAAAGGATGTGGACACTGGCTGGAAGTTAAAAGAGAGTGGTGAGTCGGGTATAGTGTTTATAGAAGTGTGGGGAGGAGAAAGTTGGTTAGCTAATGACTGGATGGTTTCTGTGAAGAAAGTATTGAATGAATTGGCTATATCTTCTTGGCTCTTGTCAGATAATGTTCCTGGGGTTGGAGTAGTGGATTTGCCTGGTTGGAGAAGTTTATTTATGCCTGCCCAGTACTTTTGAGGGTTATTCTGATGTTTATGTTGCAGATTGTAGAAGTAATTTTTCTTATCTAGTATGATGGCTTTTTAGTCTCATTTCTAAGTTGTTGGAATTCGATACGATCTAGGGTAGTTTGGTAGTGCCATTTATCCCACGCTTTGTCTCTAGTTGTTATTTTGGTTTTGGTGTCTGTTGTTAGCCAGGGTGCTAGTTGAGTTTTAATTCTTATTGAGCGTTTAGGGGCATGCGAGTCAAGTATAGTAAGGAATGAATTGTTAAATGATGACACTGCCTCATCAAGGGGAAGGAACTTTAGTTTTGTCCAGTTACATGATTTGAGTTCAAGTTGAAATTTAGTTGGGTCAAAGTTTTTCTTGGATCTGATAGACCTATAAATAGGTAAGCTTGTACAATTAATTTTGTCTTTCATGATGCATGTGAGCAGGTGATCACTAAGATCATTAGGGAGAGTTCCAGACATATACTTATGGGGATGACTGTTGGTGAGTATCCAGTCTAGTATACTCTCTTTTTGGTTATTGTTACCTGTACGTGTGGTAGATGATATTATCTGAGAGAATCCATGTAGGTTAACAGGGATGGGGTTGGACTGTGCTGTGCATTGGTTCCAGTCAATATTAACATCGCCCAGGACAATGGTTTCTTGAGGGTAGTTGTTGGCTATCCAATGTAGAATGACCTCTAGTGTTTCTACATTGTTCCCAGGGGGAATATAGGTGACAATTAGGTTAATGCCCTTATGATTATTTAGTAAAATTTTTAGAGCTAGTATTTCAGCGTTAGAGACCTGGGGTGGTTGTATAGGGTTAGTTATGATGTTAAGTGTGCTATTATATAAGACGGCTATTCCACCTCCTCTTTTCTTTACTCTATCTGCCCTAAGTATATTGTAACCAGGAGGCAGGATCTCATTTTCTTTGGTTGATGGCAGGAGCCATGTTTCACATTATGTTGGGGAGGTATGTGGCTAGTACAGCATGCAGGCTATGTATCTTGTCGTTTAGGCTTCTAATGTTTAAGTGGCATATTAGGAGGGAGTTGACCAGTCGGTGGGAGAGTGGTGGGCTGGTAGAATTTTGAGTTAAGGTTGGGCCTGGATTAGGATGGATGTCCCCATCTTTGGTTATGTTTTTTCTTAGATACGCTAGTAGTCTAATAACTTTGAATAGTAGTTTTAGTTCATATTTGGATTTTGGTGTTGATTGGAGTGGTTTTTTTAGAAGCAAGTGGTTGGAATTTATAATTTTTGGGGTAGTGTAGTAGTGGGCAAGTTCCGCAGTCAGTGGAGGTAGGGGGGTCTTGGTTTGGCATTTTGGATAAGAGAAACCTACGAATGTGAGATTTTCATAGCTAGTAAGAAAGTATGGCAGAATTAAGAGTGGTAAGATAAGAGGAAGGAGTTTATAATTATTTATAGACATGTTATATGTCATCAATGGGTGGGGTCAATGTGCTTCAGAGGAATAGTAGTGGTTAAACAGTAAAGTGGTGGGGGGGGGGAAATTGGAGAGGAAGTTGTGTAGGTTGGAGAGGAAGTAGGGGTGTGGCCTAGTGGCTATAAATGTAGACACAGTGGGGGTTATATCTGGCAGTTGCATGTGTTAACCCAGGAACCTGTCACTATACAGCAATCCGCCCTGTGCACACAGTTATATGACAACAGACACATCTATAATATATATATAGTGGAACCCTGTCATAATCAAATATGTTCTGCAGATACCGAAGTTGTTCATATAAACTGGTAAAGCAAACAAACAGTATCAGCAATAAACATTGTGCATCTTGAACATTACCATAGGTTCAGAGGTCGATACTAGGCTATCTGCCCTAGGGCATGTACAAGCCTAGCCAGAGTGTGTTTGGAATTCGCAACCCTGTCAGATTACTACACTGTGTGTGTGAATAGTAGGTCACACAAGATAGCCCATGTACGTTTAGGCTAGTGTGCCTCTGTCTAGCAGGGACACAGAAGATATCCCAGGGGTAAACATACAATCACCCATACAGTCGTCAAGATGTCTCCTATAGGTGGTCAGTGGGTGGCTCTGCCTATGTGAAACTGGGATTACATTCTAGAGTGAGTGGAGCCTCTGGAATAAGAATCTGTCCCTCCACAATGTCCTATTAACATCTGTGCTGAGGTATACGTCCCTGGAGTGTGTAGCTCCAAGCGAGTCAGATATCCAGAGGTGGAGCATGTCCAGTAATACTGGGTTGGGTATATCTGTAAACAACAGGCAAACATCATATCTGAGTAGGTGGTAAGTGACTGAGTAGAGCTGGAGTTACTGCATCTGGACTGTGCAGGGCATCTGTGGGAGTCCCTAGATAATTGTGGTAGCTGTAATATGTGTAAATTTATGTCTTGCAGTGAATATGCTACTATTAATAATACAAAATATATAATTAAATATAAACTCAACTGTAATTCAAAACTTATAGTGTATGTTGCTACATGCACTCTATGTTCAGCTTTCTATACAGGAAAGACTGAACGTTGACTGAAAGAGAGACTGTACGAGCATACATATGCAATACTTAATGGTAGGACAGACAACGCTTTATTTAAACACATTGCAGCTAACCCAGGACACAATTTCAAATTCACTGCCCTTGATCAAATTCAAACTGACATTAGAGGGGGTCCATATAATCTGTTACTAGAAGACCGTGAACTATCTTGACAGTGGAGAACAAATGCTTTCGTTAAACCACGGTTAACCGAACACTGCAACATTAGTTGTTTGTTGAAACTTAAAAGTTTGGATAGAAAATAAACAAACAAATATGGTACTAGTGTAAGTTCATTAATGGACTACATTATTTCTCTACCGTTGTTTTTAATATGGTTACATTTTTATGTAGTTATATAGTCCCTATATAAATTTATTTTATATATATATATATATATATATATATATATATATATATATATATATTTATATAGACCACTTATTTACTTATTTTACATACATAGACTTACAGTTTTATTTAAATGAACCATTTTATGTTTGATTATTTTGTTAAAATGAATTAACTCGTTTTAGGTCAATTGCACTGGCTAAAACTGAGTATTGAATATCAACAACAGTATAAGTGCCTTACTTGTGACTTTGTGGCTCTTAATTTACTTAGGTTACACTATTTATAAGAAGGTTGAGCTGAGTGTTTTTTACCTGTGTTTTTTATCTGTATTTATACCACTTTAAATGTGGGTGGATTTTTAAATTGATTGTACTATAAATTATTAATTACTTAATTGAATGTTGTCTGAAGAAGTTGCTCCAACGTTGAGCGACGAAAAGCGCTTTACAATTAAACCTGTGTTCCTCACTTATTTCCTGTGGATGTTGCTTGTAGCCTTTTTCGTAAACTAGTCTGTTTTCTACAACTTAGTTTGTCTCGTGTGTGTTTGTGGCTTCCAACAATCTCAGTGATAATGAGGACTTTATTCCCCCTACACCATCTGGTTCATTTGGGGGAGAAACCAACTCGGAAGAAGTAAACCTGACAGCCCTTATATTGGCGCTAACTCAGCGAGTCGACCTTCTATCTTCGTGACTGGATTCTCAAACCATGAGCTTTAGTACGAATTACTCTCATACTGCAGGCTCATCTGACCCGTTGGGATCCATTCCATTAGGACAACGGACACCTCCTACCACTATGAGGTTATCGAATCCAAGTACTGGAAGCTGCGGAATTAACTTGTTGCCAGCAGGCGAAAACAATACTCAGTCATGTGAACATAATACGAACTCTAACACTAACCCTGGGCAAGGCAACCAGCTACCTGCACAAATATCAGGCTCTCGGAACCCGACTTATGTAAACCATTTGTGTGAAGGGAACAACGAGACCAGGGCAGTTACAAATATTCAAGATAGCGTTGGAGAGCTTATTGGAGCCCCATTGATTCAAGACTGGATCCATAATACTAAAAATGTAACATTTGGTCAACAAAATCTATTGGAGCGACCGGCTGACAACGCTGAGACATCTGAGGTTAGTGTACAATTACTCACAAATAACCTTAAGGTATTAGACGCCAAATTACTTAAAATCAAAAAACTGCAACTGGAGGTTAACTACTTCCAGGAATGTTGTAGACAATGCGTAGTCCCGAAGGGGCTTCGGCACCATATTTATCCCACAGGATTAGTAGCTAACTCACTATTTCACTTTGAGCTTAATACCTTGTTTGACAAACAAGGTTTTGTGCTGATGGACTGTATTATTAAGCATTATAATATTCAAATAATTGATTTATCTAAGGAAGTCGCTGAATTAAACTCTATTATAATAAACCATGTGGACTTCTCTAGATATAAATTTGAATATGATAGAACTTTTAATTCTATTGATCAATTATTGATGAAATTAAAATCAAATAAAGCCAAAAAACTTAACCGTGACAGACTGGCATATGACAATGGTAGAGCGTACCCTAATCCACCTGTGTCACAGAATGGACTTGCTAATGTATCAGCTACTTGCCCTGTTTCTGCTGAGCTACATCATGATGACTTAGATCTTAGCCTTGAGTACGACAACCATAATTCAAATAGTAGAGATGGTAACTCAAATAACAATACCTGGGCTGGGCGACTCAGGAATGGAAAACAAAGGAATTTTAATGGAGAACAATCTAACCAACATCATTCGAACAGAACAGTATATGAAGATGATCAAAACAACCCCAGTTCGGGTGCTATACCAAAGAGACACTTTAATAACAATCAGAACTTTCAGAATCAAAAAAACAAATTTCTCCCTTACAACAAACCAAAGAGGTAATGAATGACATCATTGGACCAACTGTCATTCACAATATAGCAGGGGACTTTAACATCTACAATTTCTCCTGTATAGAAATAGACCCTACCTTGGTTGAACTTTTGGCTAAAGGACAAACATTTGCCCCTAGCAAGCACATGGACTTGGTTCAAAGTATAAAAGATCTAAAGTTGTTTGTAAGAAAGCTCAACCTTAATTTACTACTCAGAAACTCTTTGGCAGTAACAAACCCTCTTAAAGTAGTGAGCGAGTATAATCCTATCTTGCACCCTACACTTTATACTTTTGAACAACTTATGGGACTGGATTTGCGCTGTTTAAACAACAGCCAAAACAATGTTTTCCATAAGGATTCGAGGCTTAGTAACATTAGTACTGATGAACTATCATCCCTATCTACTTTTAAATCACTAGACATTAGAACTATAAAACCTGACAAAGGTGGCGGGCTAGCTATATTTGACAACTGCGACTATGTCAACAGGGTAGAGCACATTTTGGAGTGTGAAACATACATAAAGGTGTCTATCAATGAGGTAAATACTGCATACAGGAGGATTAAAAACTATTATAGTGACCTCTTCATGGATGGATATATTGACATAGATACATATCATTATATAACTATGAACTGGCCAAAGATTCCTATTTTGTTCGCGACGCCAAAAATTCATAAAAACATTATAAATCCGCCATTTAGACCATTGATAGACAGACGTAATTCCATTACTTATGCTTCAGCAAAAGTAGTTGATTATATTTTGAAAAAGTACCTTGAAACAGAACCACAAGTCTGTAAAGACTCGTGGACCTTCCTTGAGAACTTAAATAAAACTGTATACAAAGAAGAAAACAACTTTTTAACTATAGGCATTATAGACTTGTATACGTCTATTCCCCATTTAGAAGCTATAGAATGGGTGAACTTATTTCTCATTAAAAAAGGTGCACCATCTAATGAGATGTTCACAGTTACAACACTACTTGACATTATTTTAACAAATAACTTTTTTACATTTAATAACAAGTTGTACCTACAAAAATGTGGCGTCGCGATGGGCTCGCCATGCGGGGCCAGTTTAGCAAACACGGTAATGGTGTACTGGGAAAATCAATTTATTTTTCAGAACACCGAGTGGACTTCACATATAAAATATTACACTCGGTTCCTTGATGATATTTTTATTTTATTCCAAGGACCAAAGGAGGTAGCAGATAACTTTCTATTTTACTTAAATAATACTACCGACTTCTTTAAATTTACATTGGATTTTCAAACCTTGTCCACAAATTACCTTGATGTCAATATATCCAAGGACCTTCTGGGTATGCAGTACTTTGCCAAAATACATAGAAAAGACACCTTTTGTAACTCTTACCTCCACTATACTAGTCTCCACCCACATACACAAAAGAAAGCTATAGTGAAGGGACAGCTTATTAGAGCAGCCCGTATGACAACTTTGTCTAGTGATTTTTTTACTTGAATGTAGTTTATTAAAAAGACTATTTATTGAGAGAGGTTATCCGACTGACTTAGTGAATGACATTTCCCACGAAGTCATGCATAAAAGAGACAATGGCATTATAGTACCAATATTACAAACTAGAGAAAGACTTAATAGCAGTTTAAGTGTATGCTCTAACACAGAAGCTGTACCCAATACTGACAGCTTTATGCTAGAAGTTGACATCCTTGATAGTAATGAAGAAGAAGGTGTTACAAACTATCAGATAAGTTACATTACAACATTTAGTATGGACAGTAACACTATTAGAAAGATACTACTGTATAAAAACTGGGTAATTATACAACAAGATAAAAACATAAACTTTAAATTTTTGGAATACCCTAGGGTAGTGTATAGAAAAGGGAGAAATATTAAAAATATTTTGGAGACAAACACAATAAATAGTTTCACTAATAGAAAAGGGATGTCTAATTGTGGTAGCTGTAATATGTGTAAATTTATGTCTTGCAGTGAATATGCTACTATTAATAATACAAAATATATAATTAAATATAAACTCAACTGTAATTCAAAACTTATAGTGTATGTTCCTACATGCACTCTATGTTCAGCTTTCTATATAGGAAAGACTGAACGTCGACTGAAAGAGAGAGAGTGTACGAGCATACATATGCAATACTTAATGGTAGGACAGACAACGCTTTATTTAAACACATTGCAGCTAACCTAGGACACAATTTCAAATTCACTGCCCTTGATCAAATTCAAACTGACATTAGAGGGGGTCCATATAATCTGTTACTAGAAGACCGTGAACTATCTTGGCAGTGGAGAACAAATGCTTTCATTAAACCAGGGTTAAACGAACACTGCAACATTAGTTGTTTGTTGAAACTTAAAAGTTTGGATAGAAAATAAACAAACAAATATGGTACTAGTGTAAGTTCATTAATGGACTACATTATTTCTCTACCATTGTTTTTAATATGGTTACATTTTTATGTAGGTATATAGTCCCTATATAAATTTATTTTATATATATGTATATATATATATATATATATATATATATATTTATATAGACCACTTATTTACTTATTTTACATACATAGACTTACAGTTTTATTTAAATGAACCATTTTATGTTTGATTATTTTGTTAAAATGAATTATCGTTTTAGGTCAATTGCACTGGCTAAAACTGAGTATTGAATATCAACAACAGTTTAAGTGCCATATTTGTGACTTTGTGGCTCTTAATTTACTTAGGTTACACTATTTATAAGAAGGTTGAGCTGAGTGTTTTTTACCTGTGTTTTTTATCTGTATTTATACCACTTTAAATGTGGGTGGATTTTTAAATTGATTGTACTATAAATTATTAATTACTTAATTGAATGTTGTCTGAAGAAGTTGCTCCAACGTTGAGCAACGAAAAGCGCTTTACAATTAAACCTGTGTTCCTCAATTATTTCCTGTGGATGTTGCTTGTAGCCTTTTTCGTAAACTAGTCTGTTTTCTACAACTTAGGGAGTCCCTAGATCTGCTTGGTGAGGAACTTCCGTGGCCAGTACAGTTGCTGCAGGTATCGGGTAAAGTACACCCCAAATGTGGTATTGTAACCAGGCATGGATGTGATGAGTATAGGGGCACAATGACCTCACTCAATCTAGATGTGAAACCATATGGGATAAGGTGGCCCACATAGAAGGTGTGTCCAACCACTTTGGCAACGTGAATGTCAAAGGCGACAGTACGAACAAGTCATGTCCCCAAACCCCTAACAACTCCTACTGTATGTAATGGAGTGCTACCTATATGGTAATGTGTGGGCATGTTGCTATTCCCAAAGGGGATGACTATGTAACTAATGGCATTTAGCTGTAGGCCATGGCTCAGGCACCAGTCATCCATCTCTGTGAGACCCTGTTTGAGTATGCATGTGGCAGCTGGAGAGTTGATCATGGCACCCAGTTTGCAGTCAAGTGCAAACATGTTCAGCCATATTCCCCCCTGTGGTAGCCTGTACATCAGACAAATATATACTGAACAAGAGAGGTCCCAGGACCAAGCCGTGTGGGATGCCACGTGTAACTGGTGTATAGTCAGACATGGCACCTGCAATTCTGACCATGTAGGTGCTAGCCCTGATCCAGGTATCAATCCATTGTGTGAGATATGTGTCCATATCGATGCTGGTGAGCCTATGCATAATGGCCCAGTGGGTTATTGTGTTGAAGGGTTTTGCAAGGTTCAGGTAGGCTGTGTGGACAGCCGTCCCTATGTTGATGGACCTGTTAGCCGTTTAAAGAATACAAACAGGTTCAAGAGGCAAGATCTGCCCACAACAATGCTAAAATGTGTAGGACACAGTGTCTGTATATTCCTGATGTCTATGTGTATGAGTCCCATGACAATACACTCCATAGCTTTGCAGAACAGGCTACTTAGGCTTATAGGGCAATATTGTCTGTGGTCCGTTGTGGCACCAACTCTGTGGAGCGGGACCACTGTCACTGTACGCCATTCCTTGGGTACATATGCTGTGGTAACTCCGATATTGAACAGTGATGTAATGTGAGGGTTACGTCTGTCATGATGCTCATGTAAGATGCAGGCTGGGACACCATCTGGTCACATTGATACTGTGATGTACGCTTTGGGGAGGGCAGCACTCACCTGTTACTGTGTGATGTCAGGGAGGTTATACTCTGTTGGGATGGATAGTTGCTCCTTAGGGGGGATGAGTGGGAGACATCTGCACTGAACCTGTTTGCCAGGATGTTGGCAATGCCAGTATGTTCAGGGTAGGTTTAGTCAGTATGCAGTAACTCACAGCATATCAGTGAGTGTCCACCCAGATTCCTGACATAACTGAAGAAAGCCGTGTAATAGTCCTACGTGTCTTTTGCAATTGTCCGGTAGAAGCGGCCCTTAGAAAAGTTCATGAGTGATCGTAGCTGTCTGCTAGTACAGATCACAGATGCCTTCCCAGTCTGGGATTGTGCTCTATCATGTAGTAGCTTCCTCCTGATGTTGTACAGCTTATTAATGGCTGGGGTCTACCAGACACATCCCCTTCCATTGGAGTAGTGAGTCCTCTTGTTATTTGGGATAGCACAACCCATGCAGTCCACTAGGTGTCCATAGAATGTGTATGTAAAGGATGCAGCAGTGTGAGCCATATTTAACACTGTCTCATGGTCTCTGAAGGATACCACCTTGCTTCGGTGAAGTGAGACGCTGGCTCATGAGAAGTTCACCAAGATTACCCAGGATGGGTGTGTGGAGGGTATATGTATGTCCAGTGAGATACATGTATGTTCTGACCTTACCAATGAGGGGTATATCGCTGATGTGGAACATAGAGTCCCCATGTTGGTGATGATCAGGTCCAATATGTATTCCCCCTTGTGGCTGTGCTGACTGGTTGTGCCATAGCATATGAGTCTACAAATTGTAGCGACTGTTGGGTGAGGGTGTCGGGGCTTGAGTAGTATCCCCAGTCAATATTTGTGTATATGAAGTCACACAATATAATGGTGTTTGTGGAGACCTTCATATTCTCCATAGTTCCCACAAAAGCTGAGTGTGGTTCCTGAGTTTGGGAGTGTGTTCTGTAGCAGGCAACAAAAAGGCAGTATTGCACAATGGTAGTTGTATATGTATGGTCTGTGATGCTTTGTGCAGTGCTACTAACCCGGAGGTGTGTGTATCTGTGATGTATATGGATACTCCCCCTAGTTGTGTTGTCTGTTCCAAGTCTTGCTGTCAGACAGCATGGTATGAAACATAACCTGGTAGTGCTGGTGTGCATAAGCGAGCCTGAGCCAGGCGTCTGTCAGTGCACAGATATCGCTATCCTCCATACTGAGGAGAGTCCTGAGTGGCCGTAATATGAGGTTAACATAACTGTTGTTGAGCAGCATTACCCTTAGTTTCATTTAACCTGTGATGCCTATGGTGGTGGGTTTGTCTTCTGAGCCCTGCTTAAAAAAGGCACTATGGTGGTAGTAAGAGCCTTAGCCAGCATTCCAAAGTCCAAGGGTGACAGGTGCAAGCTGTCCATAGTGAAGCTACGTGGCATGTTGAGCATGTCACCATAGGCTGACAGACACTGTATCCCCTATGAATTAAACAAATTTGTTAGGCAACTGTTAAATGTGATATGTGTGTCCGTATACTGTGACATCATAATTGGTGGGTGTAAGATGCTAGACAAGGTCAGGGTCATACTGGCCTCGGCTACATGATCAGAGTGTTCCTCCATGTATCATGTCATGTGGTCCAGGGAGTAACATCTGAGGTTATACACACCAGCATGGACAATGATGGTGCCAGTCCTGTACTTGCTTTGGAGTGACCTGACTGCTTGTGTTATGCGGCAGATCCTGGCACCCAACAGACAGCCCAAAGTGACTATTCCCTTGTTAGGGCTGGTGAGTGGTATGTCAGTGTGTCTGACAATAAGTGTCGCCTATTACAAGTGTATTAGGTGTGTTGTTTAGCCCGAAGGGCAGTGACTGTGTGGCACACGGACATTGTAAACTATGTGATATGTGGGTATTGAAGTGGGGTAGCAGGTGTGTGTGTGTGTGTCTGTTTTGGAGGTCTCTGCTGCTTAGGTAGAGTAAATTTACAGCATCCGAGTATGTCTATGTGTGATAATGTGGCTCGAGTGCTGTTGCTAGAGGATATGTGAGATTGATATATGGTGTGTGTGGTTACCTTCACCACCTGATAGACTGTGCCAGTCATGGGTCGAGAGAATTCAGCCAATTCAGAATGTCTATATAGGTGCATCTCACACATATATCTGAGTTTGTCGGGAGGAGGAGAGGGTTGTCTGTGTACATGAGGCAGATGTGACATTGTGTCAATATCACAATATCCACCAGCTGGACTGGAGAGTACACACGAAACCGACCCCTGGACATGCCAGGATATTATCATGACATACTCTGTAGCCTGATCACAAAGGATCAGTAGGGTGTTAAGCATGTAAAAGAGTATAACAGGGATTAGTGCTCATGTTCGTTGGTGTTTTGTAAAGAGTAGCTGAGAAGGAGTCCAAACTGAATCATGACACCTCCTTCAGCTATGTCATAAATAGCAATGTGCACCCATATATGTACTGAGTCAGGGCCAACTGTACCTGAATGACAATGCCGACATCATGACAGACAGGCCCATATGTACATACCCACCTCCCACCGACAATAGCCCATATCATCATACCAGGAGATATCACATGTAGAATGGATGAGCAGCTACCCCCACTGCCAAAAGCATGGCAGCAAGTGGAATACATTGATTCCCAATATGTGTCATGCACAAACTACAGAACAAACAGATCATGCACCTGAACAGTCAGCTGAGCCTCACCCCCTACACAGGATGTGGAACCGTTGAATGTGTCACAGCTACATATGGCACTCCCCACAAGTGTTGGTGCACAACACACCATGGGAAGTCAAGTCCAGTATGCCTATGAAGTCTGATCTGCAAGGTCATGGAGTCCATCATGGTTGCAGTCATAAACAGAGCTATTGGAAGCTGACATACACACAACCCTACAAACTGTGGTATGTTCATGTGCGGATCATGGTTCCTAAACATGCTAGACTGTTTGCAAGGCAGCCACCCAGGACATACATCAATGAACACATCTACACATGTGTCACATAGACTTTGAATAGCCCTTTATCAACATCCCAGACACATGTAGTATCTACAAAACCAACAAGCTGTGCATAAATATGTGTTGACATATGACGGAATGTCAATGTGTCCACAGATAGATCACACAAAGTAAGGATTCTGAGGTCTTGTTCAAGCTGTTGACACCTGCTGACCCACATGGACCATTTCTGGAATGGCATAAAACAAAGTGTACACACATCACCATGTCCAGTCTGATGATGTCACCATCCTATAAATACAGCAGGAGAAGGGAAATCAGCAAGTAAAGCAAATAGCGCACCGTGTTAATGCGTCTCTCTCTCTCTCTAGTATCATAACATAGTTAGGTAGGGGTTTGAATCATGCAAACAGTGAGTGTGTGTGTGTGTGGGGGGGTGTATGTGTGCAGTTTCCTTTGAGAGGTGTTCCCTTTTTGGAGTCTGGGAAAACTCACTAAAAGAGGTACATTCCTCTTTGGAAAGTCTGATGATGTCACCATCCTACAAATACAGCAGGAGAAGGGAAACCAGTCAGTAAAGCAAATAGCGCGCCGTGTTAATGCATGTCCCTGTAGTATCATAACATAGTTAGGTAGGGATTTGAATCCTGCAAATGCTGACTGTGTGTGTGTGTGTCAATGCGGTGTGGGTTTTGCTTTTACTATGGTATGACATAGTATGATTACAACAGTAAGTGCATTGCATACATCAGGTATCTGCATGGCAAATATATATGTGTACATGTCCCCTCAATCAGTACATAGGTGTGAAGCCTGCATACTACATGAATACATTTGTTTCCATTGACAGGTTGTGCCGCTGCTTCTCAGATCGTAGGTCACATATGTATGTATGTGACAAGGCCATCCACTGTCGTGTTCTGTGGCCAAGGTCATCTGTGGCACACACACCCATGACAGTTACTTAAGAGTAGTGTGAGTGAGGGTATATGCCTGGGGTATATGTCAGACATGGTCATACACAACAAAGACTGCCAAGAATGGACAGTCTTTATAGGTGTACGACTGCCTTGTGGATATGCATTCAGGCCTCTAATGTCTTATATGATACATTTTGGGACTCCACAATACCTATGGATATGTGGATACCAAGGGACACATGACATAACATGAGGCTGTATGTCCACATTGGTACCCAACATACATGTTGAGGGCTACCACCTGTGTGGTACTGACGGGATAGTATGTATAGTACATGAGGATGACTATGCCATAGTCGGCTTACTGCTATACAGCATGTATCAGACAGCAGGTATCTGTCTGTATGATACCCTTGTGTAGGATATGCGTCCCATCCAGGGAATGCATTGTAGGTCAATCCATGCATTTCCAGATTTGGATGGACACATCCCTACTGTGTCTGCATGTACCTAAGGGGGCTATATGCCAAACAGGTGTGGTCACAGGAATGGGTGGCGGTCATTACCACTGGTTAGTGTTATAGTGCAGCACCAGAAGGATCCAATTGTTACTGGGTTCCCTACTACTGTGTGTCATTTGTCAGGACATCATCCAATGATTGCTTATAGTCATGCTGTTGAGGTTGTGTATACTACCAGACCGCAAATCACTGACAGATATTAATGGTATCACCCACAGCATAGTGTCAACCCATGTCATACACACGTCTACCCATGTTAGTACATAACTGTAGTAGAATGCATACTGGCCATTGAAAGATACTATGAGATGTTAACAATATGTACGACAGGGTATGCCACACGTCCCATGTGTCCACTATGCACGCACATGCAGACAGTGCGCACCCACCATGTTCACAGATGTACACTTGCTAATCTGTACTGCACACATCACACACATACTGTCCACTCACTAACACATGCTGGCAACACATTACACTTCAGCCAAGTGGCACATGGGTGGACAATACATACTCAGACCTAACAGTGGTATAAATAATGCTACATTGACAATCAGAGCTTTGATGCATAATGTCTGCTCAGATATACCTACAAGGATGTCGTTACACTTCCTTGTTAACAACTTGCTTTTATTGCTACACTGCTATAGTGTCACCCTGTGCATCAGCACCATGTTAGCCTGTCCCTCTGTCAATGATGCAGATGACAGGAGGTGACACAGGTATCATCATATGCACAAAGCATTTTTTTGTTTGCCAGAGCCTGACATTGACCCATCCAATTGACATGTCTGTGTGTGTGTGTGTATGTGTGTGTGTGTGTGTGTGTGTGTGTGTGTGTGTGTGTGTGTGTGTGTGTGTGTGTGTGTGTGTGAGGGGCAACAGTACAGCATGGGCCAATGTTGATGTAATGTGTGTGTGTATGTGTGAGCCCTAGTTGTTTGGTTAATGTGTGTGTGTCTGCATGCACACAGCTCCACCATGTGGCTGCCATATACGGTAGTTTGTGGGACAGCCACAGACTGTACCTGCTAGGCTGTACAGATCACTGTCTCCGGCCACGGACACAGTACCTGTACCTGGCAGGGGTGCTACGGACAGTATCAGGTACCAACCCTGACTGGGTACTGTCATCAGAGGCAGAGGTATGATGACTGGACCCATGTCCCTGCTGGGACTGGCCAGAGCCACATGCATGTGATCTACTGGGACGGTCAATGGACAGGCCAGCCCCAGCATTGCTGGGGCTGGTACTGCCACTACGGGAGCGGCTGTGAACTATGGGCCATCTGCGACCACTGCCAGCTGTTGCTGTTGCTGGCATGCGTCAATGTCGCAAACGTCCCGCACGGTCCTGGCTCATGGAAGACATGTTGTGGAGGGCATCTAATGTTTCCCTCCAATGTCTATCAATGACCTCGGTGTAAGTCCGGATGGCACCGGCAAGGTCACGGATGCTGTCATTGATAGCGGTGTAATGTGCCCTCTGCGCCCTAATTCCCTGCCTGGTTTACCATTCCATACATGCCTGAGCATGCATTACAGACCGGAACATACTGGTCATTGTAAGACCTGTGAGGGCACACCTGCCAGGGGCAGTACGACCAGTGTTGCTTTCCCAAGAACCCCTGGACCTCTGCCTATGTGGTACCATTCCAGGTCTACGGCTATGGCTGCTGTGAGGGGATGTAAGTGCCATGGGTACCACACTCTCCTGGTCAATGCCAACTGTATGCTGTCCCTCGCCTATGGCCATTGGTGGTGAGGGATATATTGACAGTATGAGTGTGTGCATAGATGGGGTTGACCTCTGTGTACTGTCGATTGGTGGACCAACGACACACCCTGTCAAATCTTCCTTTGCCAATATACATGTGTCATCATCACCACTATTCGTGGCAGTAGCTTCAGGTTGCCTGCTGATTTCGCCAACCCCTAACTCAGCACCTGTGAGAGGAAGACAGGAAACACACTTTACGGTCTGCACATGCACTCATGCACACATGAACACATGCACACATGCACACATGGACACATGCACACATGCACACATGCACACATGCACACATGCACACATGGACACATGGACACATGCACATATGCACACATGCACACATGAACACTAATACACACCTCATTACAGCACATACACACACATACCAGCAATCCAACACATACTCTATAGTGGGTGAAGGTGGGTGTCAGTATCACAAGGTAGGCAATCACCACACACGTGTCAGCATGCAGAATATGTGTTGCACAAGACCATGCAGTGCAAGTGCAGATGCCCCTATTAAATGGCAGTATACATGGCTTTGATGCAACTGTGTAGTTGTTCAGTGATAGGCTACACCCTGGAACACAAAGTGTACATGGACACAACATTGCTGTGCAGGTATTATCAGCTCTGCAATGCCTTGTGCATCATCACTCACAAGTATACATGCCATGGCTGCATGTGTTATCTGTGTGACACATAGATATCCATGTCTGAATGCAGTGTCTGTGTCCATAGCAGATAATTGGGCACGGGTGTAGCACATGCATGCTATGTACACACACGGGATGTGTGGTGCATGTTGATGTGAAGGAATCCCAATGTTCGACATGGCCAGTGTACAGTGGTTATGGTGAGTGTGGGACATATTGCAGATATGTGGGTGCCAGACATGGCATGGCATGCTACATGACAGCAACATTAAACACCACACATACCCAATGTGTCAAGTGACCTATACACCCACTAGCATTCCAGGACACATATTTGACACTTTGTTTGGATGGTGACTGCTGTACATATTGTGTATACTGGCATATGTAAGCACACAGACAACATGCTATGCATATTGTGTATAGGTGCATATGTTTGCACACACACAACACTGAGGTGCAAAGCAATGACTGCTATGAGTAGTACTGTGGTCACTGTAACTGGATGGGGTGTAGTACCCTGTGCCATCATCAACATGCATCTTGTGGTCACTCACAGCTATTAATGTGTGCAAGACCACCGCCTAGCATGCTGTACCTGAACTGCAGTGCCGTGGCTACGTTCACAATTACACAGCCACCTTGTACATGGGTGTGTGAGGTGCCCAATAAGGAGCATTGCCTAACATGACTGTGTTATGTGTTGCAGAGTGTTGCACAGCCCCATGATAGGCCTCTACCCCTGAGGTACATAATGTGTGTGTGCATGACATGTGGGATACTGAAGTGTGACCTTACAGTGGGTGTGTGGTAATGCCAAATGTAGCATGTTTTTGTGTACTGCATATGATAAATGTGTTCTGTTGTGTACAGCTGTAGCAACTATGCATATCCAATGTGCAGTACAGTGTTGCCACAATTGTGTCTGCTGCACTGTGCATTGCATGTGATTGAGGCAGCTTCTGACTTTACTGAGATGATTGATGTCTCACAGCAAACATGCACAGCATGCATTATGCATAGGTGAGTTACGTGTACATGGCCTACACCTCATGTATGACATACACATTTCATTACCAATATTAAAGTGTTAACACACTCACCAGCATGTATTGTCTGCCCTGCTGTCACACCAGAGGGACCTAGAAGAATATGACATAGTTTGTCAGTGGTCACAACTGTGGCATTGCTACTGTGAGTGTGCTAAATGACAGTGTAACAACAGTCAACAGTCACAGGTGTATGGATACTATTCCAAATATCAGTATTGCACACATTAGGCAGCACAACTGCTAAATACACAATACACATCTCACATATGCATATTCTAACAATACAGGTAATGGTAGTCTACAGCTAGGGCGTATTACCTGCACGCTCCATGTCATCCTGCTGGGTGGCTCCGGCCTCCATAATGACACATGTGTGACGCTGTTGCTGCTGTAGGCCAGGAGCCACCACGCTTACGAGCAGCTCCTCCACTCTGGTGAGGGGGGAGATGTATGGCTGCCCCACCACCTGTGGCAAGCTGTTGCCTATGGATATCAGACGCACGCTGCCGGACATGTTTAAATAAATCACTGCAGTGATGGCGTACCTGCTCATATGTCCGGTTATGCATGCCTATGTCATTTACCTGGTGAACAAGGTCTTGCCACAGTGCAGTACGGTCATGCTGGTGCTGGCTGGCCCTGGAAATAAGCAGGTTATAGTGCTGCACCAGGCTGTTCAGAATTTCCTGCTCCTCTGCAGCTGAATACGATGGATTACATTGATGAGCCATAACCCTGGAAGACAATTAAATGATATGTGTGAGCATGTCATGTGGCACACTTAACATTATGAAGTACAGATATCACTTAACTGCCATATATAGCATCTATCTGTCTATAAGAGGATACACACATTCAATACCACATATCAGTGCTCAGCCCATAACTGTCTGACAGTGCCTACAATACTCCATGTAACAAACCAGTATACACCAGTAGTTGGCAAACTGTTTGGGATAGAATGCACAACCTCGCCCCGGGGGTATATATCAAGCTAATGCATGAAGAAATATGTCATCCAATGCAATGAATGTCATGTAGATTTACAGTATTACCGGTAAACCACCCTAGTCTTTGATGCCATACCCCTACCTAACATATGTGCATGGCTGTTAATATAGTTGGCATACTGCTGTAACAGAGTATACATGTTGCTAGGTACACACACATACCATGTAACACACATGTCATTGCGGGCATGGTACAGGCATCATTAAACACACATCAGACATACATACAACACACAGATGTATGCCGACACAGATGAGCATTACCTGTGTACCTTATAGTACTGTGTGCCCCTACTTACAGATACCTATGCCTGTGGTATATAATCTGTGCAGACTACAGGAAACACACAAGACAGTGTTACCAGGGACTGTGAACATACACCATACTGTGCTGTTTAGGCCTACAGCTTCAGGTAGTACAACAGTTCATATGTGAGCTGGAGTCACCAGCAGTACCACTTACTGAGCATACATGTATTGCTTCAGCCTACATTGGGACACCACAGTCATACACAAGGAACTACATCACAACATATGCCATCCTACTATGTCTGCATCCCAATAACTGACACATCTTTCTCTGGCCTCACATCTAGGACACAAACTACCATGACAGACACAACCTCACACTAAGCTATCACACCTTTACAAACCTTGCACACAGTCACTGTCACACTCATTCCACCTCACATAGCAGGTATTGCACTGAGTACATGTGCGTATGCATTGTATCATAGGTAGGTATTACGCTATTGGCCCTAGGGCCTAGAGCAGCCTAGCCATATGCTACCCTGGCCTTTGACACACATGTAATGTGATTTCACTTGCTCCTGTCAACCGAATACACAGAGGTGACTCCCAGGGCATATTACCTATCTCCACAACAATCATCAGGGGTATGTATGACATCTGCTAATGAGGAGCCTTGTTTGTTCATGCTGGGTGGTTTAGTCCAGAGTATGGCATATTTGTGGATAGGAACCTGTACCTCCAGCATGTGCTGTTTAGTGAGGTGACAAGGATTAGGGCCCTAGGTCATGTAGCCTGGAGGGATTGTGAGGTGTCATGGTGGTTGGCCAACTGCTATGGGTGTGACATACCTCTGTATGTCTGGCAGTGGTAACCTCTGGGCGGGCAGTATGCAATGCACTCTAGCTGTAGTTTGTGAGTCAGTCTGCATAGGGCATGTGTTTGAGGGCAGTATTACTCTTTGTTAGGTATGTCTATGGCATTTCCACTTGCTGTAGTTGTCATGTGAGGTGCATACCACATGGGGCACTGTCATGAGTAGAGGGGAACACCGACCTATATTTCCCTAGATGACACACCTTTTGTGATGACACATACCATGTAGACAGATTACATGACTACTGTGGCACTGTGATTATCAAAGGGTAGCCTACTGTCCACCTGTGTCCCGTGTACCCTTCTGACACCATCAGTGTTAGGCAGGCTACCACCTATGTGGCAGTTACTGTGTAAGGTGTTTTGGAATGGGGTATGGCACTGCAGTATCAACACTGGTGTTCAGTCCATGCCTTGGACAACAGGCACCTGTTGCAGTACATATGACCCCGTGTCTCCTCTCTCTCTCTATATATATATATATATATATATATATATATATATATATATATATATATATATATATATATATATATATATATATATATATATATATATATATATATATATATATACATACATACATACATATATACATATCTATCCATATCTATCCATATCCATACATATCTATATATATCTATATATATCTACATATATCCATATATATCTATATATATCTACATATATATCTAAATATTTAAATATATATATATATATATATATATATATATATATAGACACACATACATGTATATATACACATACATGTAAACATCCATTGCTGTACATATAGCTGCACATATAGGCACATATACTGCCTGCCTTTCATGGTAGGGATGTCAATTATGCAACAGTTGTGAGACATACGGTTATGTAATACTATTGCACAATGTTGTGCAGAATGCATTCTGCTGTCCTCAGGCCATATAGCTGTTGCAGGCCTCATTGCCTGTAGCTCAGTCCCACAGCGTTTAACACCACATGACATATACTGACACTGCTTGCTTTCTGCAATGCCACACACTACAACCTACATACATATGTGCACATAGCAGCCATCAACAACATACATATGTCCAGCCTTCACTAACAGTTGCAGTATGTCCCTTGCCCTATGCAAATGTGCATGTACATATAGATACGGACTGCTGCCACATATAGATGATTCACAGTATGTAAAGTACCCTTCAGACACATCTTTCAGATGTTAGCAAATACATATCTGTTACATACCTTACCTTTGTATTCCTGACCTCCGTCTGTTGTAGGTGTTTTTTTATTTATTTATTTATTTTTTTTGGTTTTGTTTCCTCTGTGTGTTACTGTTTGTTTTCAGCATCTGTCTCCTACTGCCTGTTTGTGTCTGTCTGTCTCTGTCTGTATCTCTCGCTCATGCTCTCTCTCTCTCCCAGTTGTTGCAATGATATTATTGCATGTGTGGACAGCAGATACAGGCTGCTTTTCTAGGTATCTGCACATGTGCATGTGATGGCCTCTGCACCAATTGGTGCCCACCATTTAGTAATTGCATGCAGCCTGCTGTGTGGTAATTGCAGTTCTCACTGTGATTTCAGGACACTGCTATAAAATGATAGGTTAGGTAGGCATAGCCCTTTCAGTTTTGCAAGGTGGGGACCATGCTTGTTTGTTGTGGACACTGTTGTCTCAGTCAGAAGGTTGGTATATGTCTCATATCTGAAGCTGGGTTGTAGCCAGTGAAATGCATGTTGTACTGAAACCTGACTGTTGCTTCTTCCAGTGCACTCTTCTCAGTGTGTAGGTTTACTCACACCTCCTAATGCTAACACTGGATACATGGGAGCATGTACTTTCTTTTCGAATTAAAGAATTAACTGGCATACAACAGTAGTTATTGCAATGTATTCCTATGGCTTTCCTATTTTCCCTTTACATTCACTCATTGTAATGCATGTTATATTTCTTTCAGCACCAAGTTATTGTATATCTGCTGTGGCTTAGTGGTACGTCATGCAGACTGGTGAGTCCAAGGTGTGGGGTTTGAGACTGACAAGGGTATTTTATTTTGCTGCTGAGCAGTACAAGGGCCCTGTCATACAGAGTCACTAGGGCACTTTTAAGCAGCTGTAAGCGGGTTTGCGCAATGCTTAGCTAAGCTTAGCTTAGTTTATTTTATTATAGCAATACTAAGCTAAGCTTGGCTTATCTTATCATATCTTAGCAATGCTAAGCTATGCGCACACATGTGCACACTGGTGCAAACCCACTTACTACTGTTTACAAGTGCTCACTCCCACTAACCCCTGCGCTCATTTCTTTGACAGAAAAGTAAATGGGGAGATAGGAATGTGGTGATAAAGAGTGCACAAAGATGGGAAGACAGTAGGGAAACCAGCTCGGGATGTACAGGATGGGTGTGGAGAAGGTCTATAGCTGCCCATTTCTTTACCAGCAACAGCTGTGCATATGCAATACATTATTAGGGATATTTAAAACCTTACACCCCTGAGAGAGGGGTGAGGACAACTAAGTATGTTGTACTACCAATTATGAATATCAGGCACATGCACTGTTTGTGAACTGCTACACTGTCATTAGTACGTTACTCACTTCTGAACAGTTTGTGGTTTGTTTGTGTTGACATTAGCACAGTCTGCTCAGGACAACTGGACATATTTCACTACTGTGTATGCCTACCTACACCCTTGGTTGTGCCTGACTGCATGGGTATATAGTACCTTCGAGTAGGGGTGCAGAACTGCAGATTGCATTATTTATTATGTGATTTTTATCTTACTAAACATGCAGAGTTGCTGTGTACCTGTAAGTCTATAAAGGCTAGTAGTCTGTCTGAGTAGCTCCCACCTGTGGACATATCCAGATGGTAGACAGAGGTCAGCCTAGTATTCTTTGACTGTGCACCACAGCAGTCTTTTCAACACCTGAACAATGGCATTGTCACATGTGGTTGCTAGCAGTACATGGCTACATCCTTTGATATTTCTGTGTTGTACTTCTACATAAGGGCATGCTTGTGGGACTCATTCTACAGCTATTTGCAGAGTGTGTAACAGCAGACAAGCTGATATGCCTGTGTGTTTCTGACTCTTCCAGGCCTCAGATACTCTCAGGTATATATTTGAACAGCCTCAGGGAAAGGTACATATAACTGGGATACACCTGTGATATTTTTCAGACATTTTGCAGTTCAGACTTTGGGGGATTCAGAGCATATGTATTACTGCATCTTTTCTGATGTGCAAGCAGTGTCTACTCTCACTTATTGACATTTGTCATTAAGTGAGATTCCCCACCTTTCTGCCTACTGTTAGTACATTTCACAGGGAGTCAGAGGGGCACAGCTAACATTTGTTTACAAATCAGGATCATCCCTGTAGATCAGTCACTGTTGGGAGGTCTGGCCTGTGACCTATGCAAATATGCCAGTGTTTATCCTGCTCTGATACTGTGTGGGGTTTGTAAGGTGCTAATGTAACATTATTCCCTACTAGCATGTCTGATTCTCTTTTCACAGTCATGTCATGCAGTTCCACAACACCTGCTGGTTAAGGCCCACAGAACAAGATTTGTGTTATGCCATTCCTATTTTCCCTTTACATTCACTCATGGTAATGCATGATATATTGCTTTCAGCACTAAGTTATTGTATATCTGCTGTGGTGTAGTGGTACTTTATGCAAACTGGTGAGTCCAAGGTCCCGGGTTCGAGACTGACAAGGTTTTTTATTTTGCTGCTGAGCAGTACATGGGCCTTGTCATACAGAGTGACTAAAGCACTTTTAAGCAGTTGTAAGCAGGTTTGCGCGGGTTTGCGTGATGCTTAGCAATGCTTAGCTAAGCGCACACAAGCTCACACTCGTGCACTCCCGCTAACTACTGCTTAAAAGTGCTTACTCCCGCTAACCCCCTCGCTAATTTCTTTTAAAGAAAAGAAAATGGGGAGATAGGAAAGTGGTGAAAAGGGGGGCACAAAGAGGGAAAGACAGTAGGGAAACCAGCTCAGGATGTGCAGGATGGGTGTAGGGAAGGTTCATAGCTGCCCATTTCTTTACCAGCAGCAGCTGTGCATATGTTTGAAATTTGGTGTGAAATTTGAAACCTTCCACCCCTGAGAGAGGGGCGAGGACAACAAAATATGTTCTACTGCCAATTAGAATTATCAGTTTACATGTCCAGCGGACATGTGTGCGAATTGGGCAGCTATGTATGGGGCGTAATTTTTTTGTGGGAACAGATTGCCCTTTTTTTTATTTTTTCAGGTGAGAGTGGAATGTGAGGTAGAGGAAGTAGGTATATTTGGGGAGGTAGGTTGGGGAGGTAAACAGGCAAGACAAACAAGACACATACAGGGGCAGAGTTTGACACATGGGGTGGGTGAACACAATTGACGGGAAGGATGTTTGGAAATCGCAAGCCCATGAGCCCACAGATGGTAACAGTGGAACTGAGATCCCCACCCATGGGCAGTCACCACTGCACCTTCACAGCCCGGAGGGTGGCTGTGCTGAGGGCTGTGTAGGACGGGCAGGCTCACCTGAGAGACGTGCCACTCTCGCCTTGAGCTGACATAGGGGATCAGCGACTGAACGCTGGATCTCCCTGTGCACCACAGCCCGGA
This sequence comes from Protopterus annectens, assembly GCF_019279795.1. Taxonomy (NCBI): domain Eukaryota; kingdom Metazoa; phylum Chordata; order Ceratodontiformes; family Protopteridae; genus Protopterus; species Protopterus annectens. Next base: position 778,015,586 of record NC_056745.1, on the reverse strand, counting down.
CCCTAGCAAGGGTGACAGGTGGCCCTCTGCCCATGCTTGCATGGGGGGATGAGCCCCATCCCCTGCAGCGCTTCCACCTGAAGGTGGCACAGGACCAGTGGAGGAGGAGAGCCCAGGCTGGGCACCGGAGCTGCTGGTGTCAGGTGCACTTGCCAACTGAGAAGGGACAGGTGAGTCCGCTGGGACCGGCCTTCCCATACATTCTGTGATTAGGTGTGTTTAATTACAACATAAACAACAGCATTCCAGATTAGTTGTAACAGCATGCAGTAATATTCCCATTAACCCAACACACCAGGGTTCCAACAGTTGAACAGCAAGCATAACACATGCATATATTGAATGACAGTGGATATTCCAACAGCATGCAGGGATGTTTGGTAGCAACAGGCCACCATGAACGTGGTGTTTGAATGGGGCACATGAATCAACATCAATGCAAATATTTATAAAACAATAGGACATATGTCCCAACAAATATTTAAGATTACACATACCCACTGAGGTGCGGAATTGCATGGTTTATGCACATAAGGTAGGCTGTAGAAAAAACCTTGGTTAACATCTTATAATGACCTTTTAGTCTACACTACATTCCCAGTGACTGCAAGTGTATATCCCCTACCTGTATTATTACACTTGCCACCATACATTAGGTTGTGTCATGGGTTTGGCTAGTTCAATATATGCCTGACCTATATCTGACATTCTAACTGTCCAGGATGCAGATGTTACTGCTACATATTTCTTGTTTGTATTTATATTTCTTTATCTACATATCTGGGATGTTTTCACATGACATTTTCATTTCGATTTGTACAGAACCCTGCATTTCTTGACACACACTCACATTTCTGGTGAATAATTACATGCTACACGTGTGCCATGTTTACTTATTCATGCCAGCCAGTAACTGACTATTGTGGACTGCATATATATGTTTCACAGCTACTAGCACTTCCATCACCCACTTTATATGGGACTGCATAACTCTGGGTTGCCAGCACATTTTCAAACAGTACTGTTTGTATAATGCAAGGGTACAACAACATTTTAGACTCTGTGACACAGACACACTCTGGGTTTTAGACCTTTATTAATGACATTGCACACTTTTCCACAGGCTCACTCCTTTATTTGTTTTAACGGTGTTTATGGCAGACATGTTCAAGACATATTATACCTTTATTAATAGGTTAGAACAATCTTTTTTCAGGCTCACTCACTTATGTTATATGACAGTGCCTGCAGAGATATTATTCCAGACATATGTTACCTTTCTTAATGGGTTACTACACTCTTTTTCTGCCTCTCTGACGTTTTTATCTGACAGTACATGCAGAGGACTTATTCAGGCAATTCTATGGCTGTTTTATTGGACTACAACACTTTCTTTCATGCTCTCTCCCATATTTTATATAATAATACATGCAGAATAATCACTAACTTGCCTGGTGGTGCAGCCTTAGCAGCCTATCAGCATAGGCTTGCTGATTCATAGCACGGTCACCTGTAGCTGTAAAGTAAATGAAGGGATATTGAGACATACCTATCCATTATACATACTCCATTATCAATTCTTACGTACTGCATTCCATGGCTACATACTCAGTTGTGGGGCATTCAGCATCCCACGGGCCTCCTATACCCACTGGTTCAGGTGGTCCTACTTTCGTCTCTTCAGGTCTGCATGGTGGTGACAGACCTGCTCACCAGTCCGAGCAACGCCTGTGACACTGGTGAGGTCACGAGCTAACTGGTTCCAACCTCTACCTTGTACTCCGTCCCTTGGAACTGGCCCTGCAGGAGTCTTGACTCGTGATGGTGGACAAGGAGCCAAACCATGTATTTGGACTCCTCGATGCCCCAATGTTGCGCTCGGAAGCGTGAACCCTCTCCTGCACCTGCCATTCTGACTGCAAATGTGAGCTATAATCAGTTATGGTGAGTATTCCCGCCTATGGGGCTTAAATATGCCGCATTTCCCACACTTTTTTGTGATTGGCCGTTTTGTAAAATTCTCGGCTCACTGCAGACATGCTTAGTAATGGTTAAACTACCATTCGTAAGTTTATGAATGTTAATAGTGGCTGCTTCCCCTATGTTGTCATGGCTTAGTGGTTCTGTACTTTGATTATGATGCACAGGGTCCTGGGTTTGAACCTTGTCATTCTTTTATTTTAGTACTGTCTAGATAGGCTAGGGGGTGTGGCTGCGTTTAAGCAACTTAGCTCTACGTTGCTCCCCGGTGCCCTACGGTACCCTGGTTGGCGCGGCGCGCACGTCTGCGCAAACACATTGCACTGGGTAAAGCGCTTTTAAACTTTGGGCAACTCTATTGCGCTGGGTAAAGCATTATTAAACTATGGGCAACTCTGTTTAGCTGGGTAAAGCACTATTAAACTATGGGCACCTCTGTTTAGCTGGGTAAAGTGCTATTAAACTATGGACACCTGTATTTAGCTGGGTAAAGCGCTATTAAACTATGGGCACCTGTGTTTAGCTTTGTAAAGCGTTGCTTAACAGCAGGCTATTATATATCTGGGTCATTTAAAAATATATATTTTGTTCACTGATACATTGGCCATGTCACTGCTTTTAATAAAATTTTAATCATATATGTTTGGTATTATTTCAAATACTGATTTAAAACATAAATAAGAAGAGGAGTGGTGGGACTCGAACAATAAATGCCTCCTCTTTGTGCATATGCTCTACCATTACGCTATTGCAATTTGGTGTGATTTGCATAAACATTCTTTCTTATGCTCTTCCATGTCGGAATTGCTAACTGTAACTAAGCAATGGGCACACCCGTGCACACACACGCAAATACGGGCAGCTATATCGTGGATTTAAAAAAAAATAATAATATTTTACTTTTTATAACTGTGATGGGGGTTTACAGTGTCAGGGAGTGTGGTGTTGGGTGCAAGTACATTTGAGCGAACTCGCTCTTGTGTGTTAATATTTTGCTTTTACTACACTTGCAGGGGCGTGGACATTTAGACTGCTCGGCAGTCGGACATGCCCCCTGCTTTCATACTCGGTCCATGTAAGAGTTACGGTTGAGTCAGTGTGCCCTCATGAATATTCATGGCACGCTGACATCATACCGTTCAACTGCAGCCTCCAAGTAAGACTTATTAAGTCTTACACAGAGGATTCGTGAATCCGGGGGTTAGTTTTTCATGAGAGAAGTGTGGAAGGTGTTCTGTGTGTATGAAAGCGAATGCAGTTAAGTCTCACTGCTAAAATAATCACTTATATGACTGGGCAGAGGACCTGTAGAGAGAGAGAGTTTGTGTGTGTGTGTGTGTGTGTGTGTGTGTGTGTGTGTGTGTGTGTGTGTGTGTGTGTGTGTGTGTGTGTGTGTGTGTGTGTGTGTGTGTGTGTGTGTGTGTGTGTGTGTGTGTGTGTGTTAGCAAGTTGAAATGTATTTATTGTGATGGAGTTTCTTTCACAGTTACCCAAACACCACAGGCATAGACAAAAACAGGCACAATTTTTTTGGGGGGACGTATGTAGCTAGGCTGTGTGTGTGTGAAAGCAGAGACAGTTACATAACTGTTCATAAAATTACCATTGATATGGCTTTATGGGCAGTAATATATATGTCTGAAAGTAGCAAATTGGAATACATTACTGTAGCCGCTATTTATTATACTTGATTACAGTTAACTTTAAAGGTGTAACCATCAAATATATCATTTCTTTTTCCTGGACTGAGGTGATGATCTACTTGAACACTGCTGTAGGCAAACAAAGAGTTTCCATTATATAACATTGAGCTGTACAATAGTAATTCCAGAAATTCTGAGATCATAAAGTCAACTTTCAATATTCAAAATTCTTAAAAGCTTTGATTTTTTTTGGGGGGGGGCTGCCTCCTGCGCTCCCACACACTTGCTGCTTACATGCACTAACTTCAAGGTCACCGTATATAGACTACAGAGAAAATTCTGCAATCTCAAACTTCAAAAAAAAACTTTGAGACATCACAGCCTCAGACTTAGTACATATTTTGCCTAGATTCAGAGGTTAAGCTTGATATTCCAAGGACTGAAATCTCAGCCCTCAAAATATCAAGGGGCTGATAAAAAAGCATACATATAGTTTATATATATATATATATATATATATATATATATATATATATATATATGTGTGTGTGTGTGTGTATGTGTGTGTGTGTGTGTGTGTGTGTGTGTGTGTGTGTGTGTGTGTGTGTGTGTGTGTGTGTGTGTGTGTGTGTGTGTGTGTTTGTGTGTGTGTGTGTATATCTGTTGAGTGAAAGCTGGACGTAAAACCAATCAACCTGCAAAACATGAACAAAGTGTAGCTAAACTCAGTGTAGGTTCACTGACAGGATGGAGCTTGGAAGTGGATGACATGATGATAAGAAGGAGGCTGGACATCCTATGTATCCAAGAGACAACATAGAAGGGCTGTTCAGCAAAGTCACTTGGTTTGGGATCCAGAATCTACTGCTCAGGAGGAGGACAGGCTAGAAATGGTGTTAGAATTGTGGTGAGAGAGAGGCTTCAGAAGGCAGTGGAGGATATCATTAGAATTAGTGACCAACTCATGGCAATCAGACTATAGTGAAATGATAGGGCAGTATTCATAACCTCATCCTATGCCCCACAGTAGTGTTGTGGTAGTGAGGAAAATATTCCATTCATACAGCAGTTGCAGTGCCTACTAGATAAAGCAGGACAACATAAATTGGTATTGATAATGGATGACTTGAATGCACATATCAGGACATATAGACTAGGATATGAGGACTTCCTGGGTCCACATGGGTGGGGCAACAGGAAAAAAAGAAGAAGGGGGGCATTCTAGACTTCTGTCTGGCAAATGGCTTGATAGTAACCAATACGATTCAAAAAGAGAGACAGTCACAAATTCACATACAAGAGTGGCCAACATGCAATTCGGGTAGACTTCCTCCTAGTAAAGAAATGATACTGGGTAGAATCAGTGATTGCAAAGTCATTCCCAGTGAAACAGTTGGCCCACAGCATAAACCACTGGTTGCCACAATAACCTACAAGCAGTGGTCAGAGAAGTCTCTAATGTCAACAGAGACCAGGTTGAAGACCTGGAAGTTCACTGGAGACAAAGTACAACAGTTTAAGGAATTACTCAGGGCCCTAGCACCCAAAGAAGAGGAGGAAATAGATGGAGTTGAAGAATAATGGCAGCACCTCAAAACAGCATGTGTAAGGATTACAGAACAGATATATTGCCAAACCAGGAATGGAGATAAGGTACATGAGGAAAGCTGGTGGTGGAATGCAGAAGTCCAGGAAGTCATCAAAAGAAAAAAAGGAGTACAGGAAAAAGTGACGGATAGCAAAGACAGACCAGGCTAGAAAGGAATACTGTTAAGCTAACAAAGAAGCTAAGAAAGGAGTTTCACTAGCAAAGAACAGGGTATCAGAGGCACTCTACCAACTTCTAGAAAGTGACTCAGTGGGTGGCACACAGAAACTAAGTCAGGTTGCAAGGCCCAGACAGAAAGATAAAGAAGATAGACACCCTTCATTAGGGATGCCACAACAACCTGCCCACCAGTCCACATGACATCAAAGGCAGATAGAAGGAGTACTTCCAGTAGCTTCTAAATGAAGAAAACCTTACAGAAGCTGTAGTGCCCCAGGCACAGCCTACAATGAGAGAAGACAAGGAACTCACCCTAGAAGAAGTAAGAATAGCACCAAGCAGCAAGCTTAGATTAGGTCACAGCAGATATGATAAAGATGCTAGCTAAGATATGGGAGAAATGGCTCCTGAGGGTACACATAGCAGTGTGGAGAGAAAGGTGTATCCGAGATGACTTGAAAATAAGCATACTCATGCCAGTGTGTACAAGAACAAAGGAGACATCCACAGATGTGGTCAGTACAGCGGTATGAAACTCCTGCCACATTGCATAAAAGCTCTGGATATGCAGAACAGTAGAAAGTAAGATGGGAGAGGAGCAGTTTAGATTCAGATCAGGATGAGGTACAACTGACCTGATCTTTGAAGTGAAAGAAGATAGTTGAGAAGAAGCTAGAGATGAGGAAAAAGTCCAACTAGGCATTGCTAGACTTTGAGAAAGCATATGACAAGGTCCCAAGAAAGCTGATTTTGGCAGTAATGCGGTGGTTCAAAGTCCCAGAAACATTGATAAAATTAGTGCAGGCTATATACAAGACCCAGTGACTTGAGTATCAACAATGTTTGGCCTCACAGAGAGGTTCTCAGTGGGAGTGGGTGTACATCAGGGTTCAGCTCTGAGCCCACTGCTGTTCATACTGGTAATGGACTACTTTAGCAAACAGATCAGAAGGGACAGAGCAATGAAGTTGCTGTAAGCAGATGATGTGGCATTACAGGCAGACTCTGATCAAGAACTTTAGCAAAGGATAGGGGAATGGAATGCAAAACTGAAGGCACATGGGATGCAAGTACACATTAGACAGTAGTAATGGCAACAAATTGGGGAAATCAGAAGAAGATGAGAAGTGAGATGGAAGGGAAGATAGTGGTACAGGTTAATAGCTTCAAGTATCTTGGAGGGGTGTTTGAAGAGGAGGGAAGTCTGAATAAAGAGGTCAAAGTTAGAATCAGAGGGGCTGCAGCCAACTGGCATAGAGTGTCAGGTGTAGTGTATGAGTGAAGAATGCCAAAGAAACTAAAATGTAAGGTGTACAAAGCAGTGCTGTGACCAGTACTACTGTATGGTACAGAAACCTGGGCAGTAAAGGCAGAGCAGATGAGGAAGCTAGAGGTGATGGAAATGCATTGCCTGAGACAGGTGGTAGGATACATGCACACTGTGAGACAGATGAAGAAATGACGACATAAGAGCAGAAACCAAAGTAGCTCCAATTGCAGAAAACATCAAACAGAACAGATTACAGCGGTTCGGGCACATGTGCAGAAAAGCAGAAGACAATCTGGTGAAGAAGATTTGGGACAGACAGGAAGAAGGTAAGAGGAAATGAAGGCTTCTAGCAAAGAATTGTGTGAGGAAGGCAGGAGTATAGCACCAAATCGAGAGAGATGGCGGTAGTTAACATGACACCCCAACCTCAATTAGAAAATGGGAAAAAGTGGGGTGATGATGATGATGTACTATGAGGGTATTTTTCATTTTAGCCTCATATCTCCACACTGATGGCTCATGGGAGCACCTATGTCACTGAGTGATCCTCCTAAACCTTTCTAGATTGCATGCATGCTCCCATCCATATGACCCAAATAGCTACCATCACAAGTTCAGTAGCACCAAGCCAACATCCTCCCCGGAATGGCATTTGCTTGTCATGCAAGCTTCTGTTTGCATGGTAACACTTGTGCCACCTAGAAATTACTAATCCCTCCCACAGAATGGGTGGGCCATATTACACATTTCCCATTCTCCACACCATGCTCTTCCAAGGCCTGAACTGCTACTCAGACTCTGGGCATATGTAGCACTGTCAAGGAGTTATTCCCCCTATGCCACTGAGCCAAGAAACAAAGCAGATATATGTTGGATAATGTTACTGAAGCCCCCAGAACCTTGACAAGTGTGATAGATATATGAACCCCAAACCCAAAAATGGTTGCACACTTCAGTTTGTTCCATTTCATACACTGTACTGGAATGTCTTTTGTTTTTCATTTTCACTTTTTTATCCATTCAGTATACTTTCATTTCTTTTCTTTCTGTCTTGCTATTGTTAATTGTGATAGTCTGATTAAGCTAAAGCCCATTTTTAGTGGATGACCAGGGAGAGAAGCTCCATAAAATACAATACAGTTTACGATAGGTAACCCATGTATTATAAAGTGTCTATAAAGCATGAAAGATATTTTCATTAGTTTTCTGTTTGGTAGTAGTTTTGGTAATAATCTTCAAGCAGTTATGTGACAAAGGTGAGTTTTTCCTTAAGATCTTTGAGTGAAGTCACAATTTGGATGCCATTTTTGTAGTGATGGTGTCAATACTAAAGCAAAAGGAGCAGCGGATGAGGTGTCCTTGATAAATGCCACTGATAACCTAAAACAGTTAAATGGTACATTATAAAATAAGGGTCTATGTCAAGCTAATGAAAAGCAATATATTAAAACTCGTAATACTGAATACACAATGCTGAAATGTTAAAATCCTGAAACTAAAATATCTAGACCCCTACATGTGTAGAGAGCTGGGCTCACCCTCTGTCCCCCCAGGACCCATGTTAGTACTTTTCCACGCTTCACTAAAAGGAAGGTGATACTGTTTGGGGGCTTGCTGTATACTATCAGTGTGTATGTATGTAGTACATATGTGCTATAAGTAGGTACTATCAGAGTGTATGTATGTAGTACCTGTGTGCTATAAGTAGGTACTATCAGAGTGTGTGTATGTAGTACATGCGTGCTATAAGTAGGTACTACCAGAGTGCATGTATGTAGTACCTGTGCGCTATAAGTAGGTACTATCAGAGTGTATGTATGTAGTACATGTGTGCTATAAGTAGGTACTATGAGAGTGTATGTATGTAGTACCTGTGTGCTATAAGTAGATACTATCAGAGTGTATGTATGTAGTATCTGTGTGCTATAAGTAGGTACTATCAGAGTGTGTGTGTATGTAGCACCTGTGCGCTATAAGTAGGTACTATCAGAGTGTGTGTATGTATGTAGTATCTGTGTGCTATAAGTAGGAACTATCAGAGTGTATGTATGTTGTACCTGTGTGCTATAAGTAGGTACTATCATAGTGTGTGCATGTAGTACCTGTGTGCTATAAGTAGATACTATCAGAGTGTGTGTATGCAGTTCCTGTGTGCTATAAGTAGGTACTATCAGAGTGTGTGTGTGTATGTGTGTGTGTGTGTGTGTGTGTGTGTGTGTGTGTGTGTGTGTGTGTGTGTGTGTGTGTGTGTGTGTGTGTTTGTGTAGTACCTGTGTGTTATAAGTACATACTATCAGAGTGTATGTATGTAGTACCAGTGTGCTATAAGTAGGTACGGTCAGAGTGTATGTATGTAGTACCTGTGTGCTATAAGTAGGTACTATCAGAGTGTGTGTATGTAGTACCTGTGTGCTATAAGTAGGTACTATCAGAGTGTGTGTATGTAGTACCTGTGTGCTATAAGTAGGAACTATCAGAGTGTGTGTGTGTGTGTGTGTGTGTGTATGTAGTACCTGTGTGCTATAAGTAGATACTATCAGAGTGTATGTATGTAGTACCAGTGTGCTATAAGTAGGTACTATCAGAGTGTATATATGTAGTACCAATGTGCTATAAGTAGGTACTATCAGAGTGTGTGCATGTAGTACCTGTGTGCTATAAGTAGGTACTATCATAGTGTGTGTATGTAGTCCCTGTGTGCTATACGTAGGTAATATTAGAGTGTGTGTGTATGTAGTACCTGTGTGATATAAGTAGGTACTATCAGTGTGTATGTAGCTAGTACCTGTGTGCTATAAGTACCTACTATCAGGGTGTGTGTATGTAGTACCTGTGTGCTATAAGTAGGTACTATCAGAGTATGTGTATGTAGTACCTGTGTGCTATAAGTAGGTACTATCATAGTGTGTGTATGTAGTACCTGTGTGCTATAAGTAAGTACTATCAGAGTGTATGTATGTAGTGCCAGTGTGCTATAAGTAGGTACTATCAGAGTATATGTATGTAGTACCTGTGTGCTATAAGTAGGTACTATCAGAATGTGTGTATGTAGTACCTGTGTGCTATAAGTAGGTACTACCAGAGTGTGTGTATGTGGTACCTGTGTGCTGTAAGTAAGTACTATCAGATTGTATGTATGTAGCACCAGTGTGCTATAAGTAGATACTATCAGAGTGTATGTATGTAGTAACTGTATGCTATAAGTAGGTACTATCAGGGTGTGTGTATGTAGGGCCTGTGTGCTATAAGCAGGTATTTTGAATTCAACATTGTAAAGTTTCAGCAATTTGATATTTCAGGAGTTTGCATTCAATATTATGTAATACACTGTCACATACTCATCAAAGAACAAGGGTTTTGTGGACTTTCAATGATGTGAAGGAGTATGTCTTACTTTACAACCAGCCTTATTTAATTTTATCATTACACTTGAGAAATAAGGCAGTGACAGATTTTGGAACTGAACTTGAAGAAGGCTGCTTTTTTTGTATGACTGGTACAGGTAGAAGATAAAGCCAGACAGTGATAGAAGGAAAGTCTGGATTGTTTGACAGATATGGCCAAGAAGTTGACTGACTGGTCCCTTATTCCTCTTAATAGTTCCGACCTGGGGTCTGCACATTGCATCTCAGCATCATATCTGGAGCTGTTGACTGTCATCTTTGTTAGGTTGTCTTCAATGTCAGTCATAATGTATGAAAGAGCAAGTAATGTCTCAGCACTGGAGTTCTGGTAAGCAGTGTTCTGTGAAGTCAAGATGTTTTTTTCTTTGCTTTTTATAACAACTATTCAATGCAAAAAAATTAACTTAAGGTTATAATTTCACATGGTAATGCGTGAATGTATGAAAAGGAAATTGAGGGCTTTCTGTTTTGGCATATCCAGTGACTTTGAAGGCATATTTCCTACTGGACTGGTTTGATGTAGATATTTCCAAGGTATTAGTGGACATGGTATTATAATGTTACATCCCTTGAAAACTGAGAAAACAGTGCAAAGGTACCAGAAGGACATATTACCGAATTGACAAAAATGTCTCAACGAAGACTGGTAAAATGGCAGATCTAATTTATAAAGCAGTATGGACAGCTGTGTTATCATTGGGTAGCTTGATTCTGGGTGTTTTTTTTCTAAAATGCAGCAGACTAAGTTTGATCTAGAATATTTGGGGTGTGGATCCCACTTTATTAGTTTTTCATGATGTGAGGATTTCACCATTTTTTTGTTAATTTCTTATATTACTGCAGTGATATTTATGGATTCTTTGGCCCACTTTTGAAATGTTCTTTAGCTATGAGTGAATGATAGTTTATTTGAAGTAAGTGCACTGGGAGCTTTATTCTGATAAATGAAAGGGTGAATAGATGTGATTTGCAGGAGTGCACATTAATATTTTGTGTTTTAATTGGTTAATGATGGCCAGGTGTATGTTATATGATTTTGACTGGAAATGGTGAGCATTTGACTCAGTGTCCTAGGCAATGACCTATTTCCTTGGAAGGCTTTGCTTCCTCTTGGACAGCAGACTTAGGCAGCCTCCATGGCCTATTAGACAAGTCAGTTTATAAGTCTTTGATGGATTTTACTGCATGGATGGATTTATACTGGATTTTATGTTATACAGTGTGATGCACATGGTCAGTAGTGAGATGCTGAGTGACAATAGTGTGACCAGACTTCATGTTCACAAATACTGTACTGAGGTGTGTGCAGAAGTGAGCAGAAACAGGCCTTGTAGTGAGGACTAGTGAAACTAGCACAGCACATTACAGCCATCATTTGGAGATGATCATGTAAAGCACCTCATTATCATAATCATCATGCTATGAGCTCAATTTTAATGAAATAAAAGGTGAGGTCAGTGTTTTCCAGGGGGCTGTATTATGACAAGCAATGCAGGGAATCTGAATATAGTGGATAGACTTTTTTTTTAATTTCTCCAAATCTTTTCGGTTTCTAATACTATGATAGGAATGGACCCCATTCCTAAGTCAAAGTACGATTAAAGTTCACGAAATTAGTATTGTTAACATTGTTGATGTCTGCCAAAAGTGCTCTTTGCAGCACTCGCAATGTGCCCAGTAATCAGGGCCGGTGTTAGCAATTTGGGGGCCCCCAGCAAATGTCAAGTTGGGGGCTCCCTGGCTACTTCCACTCCAAGTATCACCCTGTCACTGCCACCCCTTCTATCCATCCTTTTGGTTCATGCTGTGGGGTTTTAGGATTAGTGCACACAGACTGATCTGTAGCTGCAATGATCTTACATTACAACAGATCTACATACCACACTATGTTGACCCATCTCACAAAGGGACAGTCACAATTACTGGCATTTAGGTGCAACAATGATACTTTACAACTTCTCTATGTACAGAACTGGACTAAGGTGAAATGGAACCCCAGGCACTTCTTGCTGTTTCAGCCCCCCCCCCCCCAAAAAAAAAAATACACACATCCTCCCCTCTGTTTCTCCCCATGTTGGGCTTCCCACACCAGGCACATTACCTTTTCTCTTTAGCTTTTTCAAGAATCCATAACTTTATATATGCTCTAAAGTGCTTTCTCTTTTTTTTTTTTCTTTTTATAAAACCTTTTCACCCAGTGATGGCTTGAACAGAAATTATGATTAAGGAAAGAAATTCAGTGTTGCTGTTCACCTTTAGTTTTCCTCACATCTTTTCAATATACTTTCTTGACCAAGACAGCACAGTAGTAACCATTTAGGAAATAACTCAATTAAGCCTGTGCCACCATACACCACAGGGGTTGTAGATGTTCTGGGATGCATTTTATAGCATTTCCCAACTTTTTAATCCAAAAGTGAACTAAACAAAAATCATGAGTTCGAAAAATATTTTTGTTCCTTTCAGTGAAGACATAAGTTGTACCCAAGGCTTACATTTCAAAGCTGACAAAATAGTAGCTCAGAATAAATTAACAAGTCAATTTTTGTGAGGATATACAGATCCTGTCTGGGAATACTGCCTGCCTCCCTAATCCCCCCCCCCAAAAAGACAGTCACTGACTATGCATCCCTCTGGTGTTAGATTGGAATGAAATAGCATGCCTACTCATTCCTCAATTCTAACCCCTAATGGCAACCAGCTATATACGTGCCTGAAGTATGATTGTGAGGAAAGTGCAAAAAAAAAATAATGATTGCAATAATGTATGTACATTGCTGCTCTCAGGCAGTAGACTGCCCCTACAGCAGCTAAAGTAACTTTCTTTGTGCACCTCTGAGGTCTGTTAGAAAAGTAAAGGAAACAATGACTACACAATCCCCAGCACCCCACATAACCTACAGTAAATTTCATTTTATCCCAACATGGTAATATCACAGCCCCATGCAGGTTAAAGAGTGTAATCAGAAAATAAAGCATTTTTTCTCCTCATTTTTCCTCAGGCAAAAACAGCTTTTCTGGGGCCCCCACACAGTCAAGGATGATTATGGGAGCTCCCCGTATCCATTTACCCTGTATCCATTTATACAGTCTGGGGAGTGGGGGCCACCAGATTCCAAGAAGATCTAAGTGCCTGAATGTTCTATGACATATTTTATGCCTTACTTTTGAAATATAATCACTTGTTAGCTACATTTTTATTGATACCCAGAAGAGTAAGGTGTGTGTCCTGGCATTATTGGATGTGTGCACTGATAAAAAAATCAGTGATATTTTTTACTTACACACACACACACACACACACACACACACACACACACACACACACACACACACACACACACACACACACACACACACACACACACACACACACACACACACACACACACACACACACACACACACACACACACACACCACACCAATGCTAGTTTTGTACTTATTTCAGCAAATACCAATACATTGTACAACACTAGTACTGCTATACAAGATCAGTGACTGCTATTTAGTAGTCATGAAACAGCAGCAGGGATAAGTCATTTTTATTTACCTCATTGAGGAGTAAATTAATACCTATCACTATTCCTGATTTTACAGATATTCCCTGATTTTGCCTCATAATTTTGCTCTGTGCCAATAAATCCAGTCGTCAGAGTTTTATACTTATTGTCTAAACAATGCTTGTTGATGAAAAATGTGTTAGTCTAGTAACTTTTTAAGTGAATTAAAGTAATATTTAAAATATCTTCCTCATTTTGAGACTTCATTATGCTATTATTTTTGGGACTGAGCAGAATTCTTCAGCAAAGACATTGAGAGTTACAGTATCTATTGTTCTGCCAGTATGTATAAAACTCCCTGAAAAAGAAACCATCCCTGAAGATTAGAAGCATCACCTCTTCTTAAACTCTAAGATGTGCATTGAGATATGTCACTCTGGGCTGCTGATCTCTCTCTAGTGCTTACTTTGCACATGTTCATTACCAGCTTTATCCTAACAGGGTTGTATCGCAGTCCTGTTCAGGTTAAAGAGTGTAATTGAAAATTAATACATTTTTTCTTCTCATTTTTCCCTAACCAGCTGCAGCTTTTATGGGGCCCCACTCAGTCAGGAATGATTAAGGGGCCCCTTGCCACTGATATTGCAGGTACCTAAAGCTGGTTATGTTGTTAGTTTTAGTGAAGAGGATGTCCACCAGAAGAGTTTAACTAGGCCAGGGGCATTATGTCAGTGGTAAAATATTTAATGGAACTGTAAAGTTTGTTACTTGACAAAATACTTTTATTATAACTAAAGATCTTTGAATTTTGAAGGAGATAATAAATAAGAGTTATTGTTACTCACTTGGTTTAATAAGTATACAATATTGCTGTACTAGTTTTTGTTGGTTTGACAGACAAGTTACAAAATATCAAGATAAGATAATCTACAGTGGTTGAGGACCCCCAGGACCAGGGAGCCCCCAGCGACCACAGGGTTTGCTGGTGCCTAAAGCCAGCTATGTAATGACTCCTTCTGCAATTGGTATGGGGTTGCATGGATTGGTAACATATCTAAATAACATTGCAGATTATTTTTTATAAGACCCGTTGCTCCAACTACTATTGGAGCTATCTGGGTATCTTTCTTCCACATTGCTCTCATTTCTACCTGCAGATCCTGATATTTTATGACTTTGTGTATCCCTGTACGCAAGACACTGTAGTCACTGGGTGTAGCAATTTCAATGATCCATGCTACTTTTGTCTTCTTTTCTTGGACCACTATATCCGGTTTTCTAGCATCTTTTGAACTGTTGGTAATGGGTGATCCCATGTGATATAAACTTCATCATTTTCTAGGATGCTTTGTGGCTCATGTTTCCAGTGTTTTTCAGCCACTTCAGTATCATAATGTTTGCACAGTCCCCATTGCAACAGTCTTGCCACATTGTTATACCTTTCAGTATACAGTCCTTTTGCCATTAGTATGTAACAACCAGCAACAAAGTATGCAGCTGTTTCCAATTCGGTTTTACAAAACCTACATTTGACTGTTTCTCCCACATGTTCAATGGACTTTGTAAACCAGCGTCTATGTATCCCACTATCTTGGGCTGTCAATATTAACCTTTCATTTCTTGGTTTGAATTTGCCTCTCCTTAACCATTCCTGTGTTCATTCCTGATCAAAATGAGGTTCTTCCAAAAGTTTTCTATACTTGCAACTATATTTATGCATTTTCCACATTTCTTGCCTTCTCATCTTGTCCTTCACCTTATATTCTTTCTTTTGTTTTTTTGTCACATTCAGTTGCTACCTGATTTTTATCTACTTCTGGTTTGATTTCCATTCCTGCTTGGTGCCGATATGCTTCTGCTAAATTAAGTAGAGAAGTTATTTTAGATTTATTCTCTTCATGTTTCAAATCTTTCACTACATTTGGGTTTTGTGAGGTCAGCAGATATGTGTGGAGTCCCATGATTGCAGATCTGAACATGTAATCAATTTCATGGAGGCCCATCCCTCCTTCAGAACGGGGAATATATACTTTTGGTGTACACTGATTTTTATAAATCATTTGGTGTGCATGAAGCATCCTTCTTGTTTTCCTATCTAATCTGTTCAACACATTTTGGGGCCAGTCAGTCACTCTAAAACTGTAAGTTAGGACAGGAAGAGCAGATTGGTTTATAGCCTGGATTTTGTTTCTAAATGTCAACACTGTTTTCAGAATTAATTTAAGTCTTCTAAAGTATTCCTTATAAGTTTTATTCACATTTGTTAATGATTTATTGTTGTTCCTTCATCAATTCCCAAATATTTATACACTCCCTCTTGCTCAAGTTCTTTTATATCACATTCTCGTCCCAAACTGATGTTTTCTTGGTACTGCAGTTTTCTGATGTTTTCCTGGTGCTGCAGTTTTCCTGTTCTAAAGGTTGCTTTTGCACACTTATCAAGACCAAATGACATTCTTATATCATCTGAAAAAGTTTTAACAACATGCAGCTGCGCTTTCAATTCCTCGTCTGATGAGCTATACAATTTTAAATCATAGACAAAGAAAAAGTGAGAAGTCTTTACACTTTGTTGTTTTTTAGGAGCCAAATTGTAACCATGGCCTAAGTGTTTAAGTAAATAACTTAATGGGTTAATGGCAAGGCAGAATAGCAACAGCGACAGGGAGTCACCCTGGAATATCCCCCTTTGAATTTTTATCCCAGGGATAATAATCTGTCCTTTATCAAGGCTTAATTGTAAAGTGGGTTGCCACTGTTTCATGGTCACTGTAATGTAGTCGATCAGTGTAGGGTGTATCTTATACATTTTAAGCACTCTTTTATCCATGAATGTGGAATACTATCAAATGCTTTTTTATAGTCAATCCATGCCATACTTAAATTCTTCCCCTTTTTATAGTTCTCCAGTATGACTTTAACAACAAATGATCTTTTGTTCCATATGACTTTCTTTTATCGCCCTTTTGTTCTACTGCCATAATTGAGTTTTCTTCTAAATGACTGGAAATAGATAAATGGATGGCAGAGCGAATGTCAAGATGAAGGAATAAGAAATCATTAGAGATGGGTGACTGATGTGTGTGTGTGTGTGTGTGTGTGTGTGTGTGTGTGTGTGTATACCACTAAGACAGAAGTGACTCACAGAGACAGGAATTCCCAGCATTCCTCACCAGAGAAAGTGAGGGAGCCTTTATACTTGGCAGCCTGCGTGTCTGTAGGGGATGCACCAGAGGAGTAGTAGCACATGGTGAACCTGTAGGATCATGACCTGCACCTATGAATTGTTTACTTACACAAACACATATGCATTTATGTCATCCAGAGACATAGGTGTTGCAGCAGTGACAACCTGCATCACAAGATATATATGTGACTATAGACTAGGTGTATGGCTAGTGTGTAGCATACTGTGTGCCACATGCTGGTAGGAATCACAAATAAGATCCATCATTGCCACAAAGTATGCTACCTGTTTACATTCACAAATTTCATTCACAGGGAGAGGATACAGCACAATATGTCAGAACATGCCTGACATTAGTGAGTCACTGGTGGCTAACAATTATGACACCATGCACCTTTTACAGTCCCAAGATACAGTAGACTGTCAGTAATACTAACAGTGGGGGCTACACTCTTATCTCCCACAGATGAGGTAACAGTGGAGAGGCAGGATGAACATCTGGCAACACCTTCAGCAAAGGGTGCCCTCTCCATGCAGTTCCACAGGTGATGCACAGATGATACCACAATAAATGGCATTAGAGGGCCACACTGCCTCTGAGGTGTATGCAGTCAACATAGGGGAGTGGCATGCAGTAGGCTATTGCCACCATGTCTACAAATCTTTCCTGAAATGCATGTCAGTGATCCATGAAACTACAGCCACCACTCACACCATGTCAGAGTGTAAGGAATAGCAACCACAGCAGGGTGGGGCATCCTGCAATGGATGCAGACTAACATGGCATGTGAGGACTTAAAGCAGGTATCTGTTGAGGGCACTGGTGGTCAAGGTGGCAGCCACTGGTGCATCCCCCTTCCATGGATGTGTCCAGTGCTTTTATAGCTTCAGTGTGGGCACATCTCATCAGAGAAGCCAATCAGGATCCCACAATTCAACACCATCACATGCCCATGTAGTGCTACAGTGAGTGACATCAGCCCATGCTTGTTCAAGAAGTCATGTCTGCCAACATTCTACTGGAACATCACACCAGGGTCCAAGACAGGATTCCTATATACACTTCTGACATGATATGCCATCCTTTAGATAGGATGCCTCTAGTCCTGACACTGTGGGTCCACACGGTGCACTGCACCCAGCCAGTGTGCCACCTATGAAAGCTTCACCCCTTTGCTGGAGACTGTGTTCCATGGCACCCTCCTATCTTATACTCATGTGCATTACTACCAAATTCACCAGCCAGGAGTCTTTCCACTTATGCTAACATTACTTTCTCCTGACACTATGCCCCAATTCCATCTGTGCAAACAATAATGGCTGTACTCTGCAACCCCCTGTAAACTTTGTCAATATGTTAATGTCTGATGCACAATACGACCATTCAGTGCAGTGTACTAGATAACCTGGAAGTAACACTGCATGCATCAAGTTTTATTCTGTCCTTGTTTGTCAAATGTCATAGTTTTGGACCAGATACCACTTCCTTGTCAGTACCATAACATATTGAACCAGCCTCTGCCTTGTATAGGGTTCTGTCATAGCTGGCTGTTCCAAGGACTACCCACCCAGCTTCTCCTACACTGTTGACACAGGAATATCAGGCAGTGCTATAATGTCTCCATGGTGCATCTGCTTTCATAGCACCATGTTATGTAGCATGGCACAGACCACATATACCTTGCTGTGCGTCTCCTGAGCAAACTTCAGTGTGCCACCAGATGTATTCAAACACAGAAAGCAGTTCTTCGTCAGTCCAAACACATTTGATGATGTAACATGTCTGCAAAGGTGTGGTGTTATATGTCATCTCTGGCATGATCTTGGCAGTTGCAGACTGGGGTCCAGTTTCGCCTGCAACACAAAACAGCAGAAAACACTTCTACTGGGAACTCTGTGGGTGTCAATTTGCACACTTACTAACTAGACAACCCCATGGAAAGTCACCTCTCACAAAACCCTGGTATGGGTCACATGTGTGCCAGATGTGCGAATCATGAGAATTGACCTGATGGTGCACAGACACACTCTATCTAATATCCCTACTACTGTACACCACCTGGTAGCTAATGGAGTGGAATCCTTTCCAGATGACATACTGGATGTGGAGCAGCTGAGGCCTTGCTGGCAATGTGGATGAACTCAGTGGCTCATTAGGACCACATGGAAATGGGCTATGTCACAGAATTCCCATATAGCAGTGCTTCTTTCCTCTGATGTCCATGAAAATCAAATATGCTTCTCCATATGATGCAGCATAACATCATGAACTGATGCAGGATTCATGGGGCTGATGGCTATGAAACTACAAATGTGTCCCACTCAGACTATGAAAGGTCCCCATATCAGGAATGGCTAATGGTACACAAAACTACATGTCCACAGGAAGAGGTGGTCCTCACACCCCTCTTGATACTATGTGACTGTGACACATGTTTACTAACTGTAGTATAATGTCAGTGTCCAAACAGTAGCAGTCAGCAATGCCCCAGTTGTAGAAGTTTATTATTATTATTATTACTATTTATTCTTTGTTTACTAGGATAAATAACTTGTCCTAGAACCCTTTTCTGCCATGACCAGTGTACCTAAGCACAAATTTTTATAACTTGTTATAACACACTACATTAAGATATGAGAATTACATCATTATCAGTAAGCTTTTTGTTATGGTATCATACAGATAAATCAAACAGAATCTTATTCAACATGATATGTTCCAACATGAGAATGTGGTGCAGTTTATTTTCAGAGCTTACAAAGAATTGTACTAATATAACTGAAATGATACTCATAACTATAAAGTAATAACACTGGCAGTTAGCACAGAGGATCAATACTGTGGGCTGTTAATTAGCTTTTTCCTGTGATCCAGGGTTTGATTCCTTCAGCCTCCATTTGCCTAGCTGTGTAACTTTGATCAAATCACTTAACCAGAAATTGTTCCTATTCTATACCTAAAAAAGGTTCATGTAGATCCTTATCCTATCCTGGTTAGCAAAGAAATGACTGTTCATTTCAAACGGAATCAGCATGAGAACATTTTTTTCTGTCTAGCAATTAGTAGAGACAATTAAAGCTATGAGCTAATTCCCAGGGTACAGTATCATTCTATCAGCATTCATTGACCTACTGTGTGACCTTGAGCAAGTCACTTAACAAGACAGTGCTTTGGAGCAATTGGGAAATTGGCTAGGCTCCAGGACCACAAACCTAGTAACTATGTATGAATCTCTAATAACATTTCATTATTTTTCCATTGAAATACATTTCCCATGACAGATAAAGTTATCTTTTGTTGCAGTATTTGCCACATTAATTTACATGCATGTGGCAGCCATTGTAAGATTCAACCATACTTTGGACCAGTGTAGGGTTCTGCCATAACTTTGCTGTTTAATTGTTACAACAGCACTAACATGATAAACCTATCCAAATAATGAAACAAGTAAACAAAAATATGAAGTGTTACTGATCAATGCTGAGAGCCTAAACAAAAAACTCCGCTCCCTTCAAGTCCTCCTTACCCTGGAGGATGTAGACATCTTTGTAGTGACTGAGATAGGCCAGATTCATTAACTCCTGCACTATGTGTAGTTTATCTGCATTCAAGAATATCCCTACCACATTTTTGTGCTTTCTAGTCATTCAGAAAGATTACACTAAGTGTACATGTAGTCTGCATTTTGTGTTAACCTTTATAAATCCCCCTCAGTATGTAACACTGCAAGAAAATCAGTAGGAAAAATAAAATTAGGAGAAAGAAGGTGTGAGTTATGTTTTTTTGTCTGTTCACCCAGATGGTGCACACTTAGCATAGGCATTGATGAAGCCCAGGGATGGTTTAAAATGTCAGATAGCACTCTAGTTCATACCTCTCAGCTGTCCAGATTTCACAGAATGTCCAGACTTTTTGTCTCAGATTTTTGGTCTGTTTTGCCAAAAATCGTGATTTACTGGCAAATCAATGAGGACTAAAGTCGGAAAATGACAGAAATGTGAGTTTTAGATTTTATATCCTTTATAAAAATCCATGCTAATGCAACATTTCTTATTCTATCAACTTTCTAAGTTTGTAAAAGCAAAACTTAAAAATTGTCCATATTTTTGGGCCAAGGTTTAGTCTATTATTACATTTCTATGTGCTGGTTTAAATATCAGTTTGGCAGAAATCTATAGCAATAATTTATTCTTTATAATCCCATGATCACTTCACATCAATGGTGATAAAACTTGACATGAAGTAATTTCCTTAGGAACACAATTTCCATTATGTTTCATTTTTTTTTTTTAGAATTTGAAGCAACTATTTTTACTGAACATACATTGCGAATAATTTCCTCACTAATGCTGTTTAATCAATATTATTCTTGTCTGCTTCTGATAAATTTAAGTCCCCATCTACTATTATTTTTCCCTCTTGTGTTTCAAGCAAGAAATGTATGAATTTTTCCAGGTCATCAGCACTTGACATTGGTGGACTACACAGTCCAGCAATTATTATCTCTTCCAGGGCTGTCTTTAATGTCGCAGTAGCACAGACTATAGTACTGGTAATCTCATAGGACATCTAATAATCACAGGTCTTATAACAATCTTTATTCCCTGCCATAACACCTCTGCCCGATTTTGTTTTTGTTAGAATGTCTGTTATAGTGAAAGCACTTATACCCTAATAGAACTGGTTTGTTGTCATTGATCTTATTAACCATGATTTCCAAACAACATCTATTTTGTGGGAATGTAGCAAAAAAAATAAAAAAGACTTCATTACTAATTGTGACACCCCAGCACGAGCACCAGTAGTCAAGGAGCCTCAATCCTCACCACTAGCACCAGTGTGGGGACATACACTTGGGAGGATGACAAATGCACACACAGTAAAGTGCAATTTCCCTTAAGAGCACATAGAGACCGCAGTCAGTCTGGGTCTGTTCATAGGTTCATAGGTTGGTACTAGGCTATCTATCTAGACTATGGCCTATACAAGCCTAGCCATAACAATCCTCTTTTTTTCATGTTTTCTCCATTTTTCTCCAGATCCCCAGTAAGACTCCTCACTGGCACAGCTATAGAGTTGAGATCTCAGCTGAGTGACGAAGCCAAGATCTCCAGCATCCTCTCTGGCCAACCAGTGCTTCTTATCTCTGCCCAAGTATCTGACACACACACACACACACACACACACACACACACACACACACACACACACACACACACACACACACACACACACACACACACACACACACACACACACACACACACACACACACACACACACACACCTGGGAAAGGCTGGCACGGGCTTACTAGCTATGCCACCTTCTGGCCAGACTATAAGGTAGTTTCCCCTGCCACCAGTCACTCAGCTACTTTAAGGCCCTTAACAAAGGGTGTCTAATCTTACTGTGTAATGTTGCTATCAATCCAAATGGTAGTTTGACCAAGAGCAAGGATATAAGTAGTGGCCAACAGTGTCACTAAATAAACATGCAAATACTCTCAGAACTTAAATATGTTTCACCAAAATCAGGCACAATGGAAGTCTTAATTATATTTAATAATAAATAATAAAGAACAAGAAAATACTCAGTAAATAATCACAGTAACTTCAGAGTTCAAAATCATAGGAAATATTTAAAACAACATTGCAGGGCAGTCTCAGATAAATAAAGAAAAAGATTTAAATTAAGCTCATCTATATTTCTAAAAGAAATTACTGTACCCTAGTTAACTTACTTACAGAGCAAGCAGGCTGATGTGGTGAATGGGTTTTCCAGCTGATGCTGTCAGGTCAAAGACAAAATACAAAATGCTCAGTCACTCAAAAAGATCTTATACTAATATTCCAAATATTACTGTTGGGATACTTACAAAATTACATCACTTCTTGTTATCTGACTTTAGTTTCCAGGATCACAACCATTGATTTTAGCATCTACCTGTGAAAAGACATAGACCTTCGATCTTTTGGCAAATGGTGGAAGTCGTAAAATAATTTACATTCCTCCACATTTAAAGACAATGCAAAAAACTTCTCTAGTATAGACATTCTGTCTCCTGTTGACTGAAAATGAAAGATAACATCTTTTTATTATGTGGTTATAAAGTAATTTAAGTTTTCAGCTATTCTTATGAAGTTAACTTCTTGTGTTTCAGTTCCCATTGTTAAAAAACATATACATCTAAACAGTTGCAATAATGCATATACATTTCTGCTCAGTACTTTGCAAAATAACTCTTCAGCACGTTTGTACAATATGGCATACAGTTCTAATACATTTGGAACATGGGCATATGAATCATGTTGATATTCACAAACGATACACAATCACTTACAAAATTCCAGATAGCTGGGCTGGCAGTATTTCCTTTTGTTACACTAATGTTCCTAACATTAGCAACCAGCACAAATAAATCAAATGTCAATACTTGTGAACTGATAAATTTCTGACCTAGCAAAAATCATATATCCTGTGTTAGTCAAATATTGCAATTTTCTTCCCTTGTCTTGACAAGTGCACGTCCTTCTGTTTAAATGCATGTGCACCCAAATTTAGGCTTGGAAGCTCTACACATCTCCACCTTTTAAAACAGGCCATCTTTTCATGTAAGTAATTACCCAAAAAATCTTTTCATTCACACTGACAGGACTCTCCTTTCTATATGTGATTTGTGAAAAATATGTCCATACACCTGAACAAGCTGTCTAAGGAGTTTGTAAGTTCCTTATTAGCAGTCAGAGAGTCCTTGAGAATCAGATCATTTGTATCAACATGAATAAAAGCTTCATCCTTCCTTACGCTAAGACATTCCAAGGTCCTACTTACATCTTGTATTTTTGCTCCTGACAAGCATAACACTGTTCAGTGCTCATTATCCACTCTGCATATGTAAATATCAGTTCCTGTAATAACTGAATCTCCAATTACTTGCATGTCATTTGTGACCAAATCTGAAGAATCTCCCTCTTCCAGTTCTATCAATTGTTACAAAGGAATGAGCTTCATGTTAATACAAATTATCTCATTCTCAAGGACTCTCTGACTGCTAATATTTATGTTAGGCAGAGCCCCTCGCTGACTCTCTTCAAGAGGAATCTTGACGAGTGGATGGGAAGTCGAAAGTTTACCCCTGGGATCACGTCAGTGGCCCTGCTAGACAGAGGCCCGGGAAACTAATTTAAAAGGGAAGTGAAAGCCAACACATTCTGGCTAGGCTTATAAATGCCCTTGGGCAGATAGCCTAGTGCCTACCTAAGAACCTATGAACCTAATCACCATTAGTCTTATTAAGCTCACTGTTTTCATTAATATTTCATTTTTATTGTGTGAGATAGAACAATAGAGGAAATAGTGGGTTTTATTGATTATATGAACTCCACTACTTCTTTCTTAAAATTCACCTATGTGTATGACCTTCTTTCCATTAACTATTTAGATGTTTCTATATCCAAAGAACAGAAAGAGAAAAGATGAGTCAGCACCATTTATTGGAAACCCACATATAGCAATATCATTTTGCATTATGAGAGCAATCATCCTTCACATCAAAAGTTAGGTATAGTGAAGGGTCAACATACTTGTTTAGCCCGTATGGTATCCACTTGGGAGGAGTTCTTAAAGGAATGTGATAAATTGGGTAACATGTTCATTGGTAGGGGGTACCCTAAGGAAATGGTTACTGAGGTGTATGAAAACATCAAAATGAGAAGGGAGAGAGATGAGATTGTTCCCCTTATTTGTTCTTCTATCACTTCAATAGGAGATATAGTTATGAGAAGGTCCAAAGGAAGCCAGGATGTCCAAGAGGCCTTTATCACTGAATTTTGTACCAAGGCACCTAAGATTAAAAATACTCTGTACAAATATTGGCATATATTTTCACATTTCAAGGAGGTGGGAAATATATTGGGGGAAGCACCCCTAGTGGTATACAGAAGGGGTAAGACCCTGAAGAATTACATGGAACATGTGACTATAGATTGTGGCCCCATTCATACCAATAAAAATTGGGGAACTTATAAATGTGGTTGTTGCACACAATGCAAGGTAATCATGGAAGGGGACCAGGTTTGGGTCAACCACATGAAAATTTGATCCAAGGTATATAGTAATTGCAATTCTATAGGGGTGCCAGAAATGCGAGCATTTCTATGTTGGAAAAACTAAGAGAAAATTCAGAGAGTGTATTTATGAACATGGCTTGGATATCAGGAAGGGGGAACACAGAAATGCTCTAGCCAAACATGTAATGGAATACAGTGATCATTGCTTTAGTTTTTTTGTGTTAGAATGTGTAGCAAAGGACCTTGGGGGGGACCGTGGGAAGATATGCTGGAGGAAAAGGAGTTACGTTGGCAGATTAGATTGAATGCTACCACCCCCCACCCCACCACCCCCAGTTTGAATGAGGGTCTTTCCATTTCCAGCATTTTAAAGTTCAAATCCTATATTGTGTAACTTGAAATTTAGTATTATTTTAGTATATGTTTGTTAGCCTGTGAATGGGTACATATATTTAAATATGTTCACATTTATAAATATGTGTTTCTTTTTAAATCACAAGATGTTGAATTTAATGTATTAATTAATGGTGAGATTTTATCGGATATATAATTAAGGGGTAAGGTACGTAAGGATGGTTTTTGGTGATGTACATTGATTCTGAGGAAGTTTTTTAATGAAAGCGCTCAGTCCTTCTAAGTGTTTTAATAAATCAGTTTAACACTGTCCTGTGTGTTCTTGGCTACACCTTTGGGCTGACCTGCTGTGTATACTCATTCAGTTTAATTTGCAAGCATACAATTCTTATCCCGCTATATTTGTAGTTCCACAACTTGAGCCAGATGTCAATTGCAGTTCTTTTTTTCTTGCAGTAATATTCTTCACTCCTTTGAAGTTCACTTTTGATTTCTTCCTTTTCATCTGCCCTTTGCCTCTTTTTTTATCTTCTTTGTTAGAAAAAATATGCCATTTTCTGTAGACTGTGCTTTCTGTGAGTCACATAACAAGCCAGTGTCCTTATTAGTGTATATATATTCTCTTTGCATTATAGATATTAATCAGTTTCTTCCTCTTCCTAGTTATTTGTTGTGAATGTCTTCCTTCATTTCTTGTTTATTTTCTTCTACATGCTCTGAGTCCTCAGACTGCTGAATACATGTAGCCTGATTTCTAAAGTTAACATTGGTAGAATCACATTTAATAGGGGTTGAATGACCTTTACTGACAGTGGACACTTCCTTTCCTAAACATGTTCTATTTCTACTTTGCCTAATATTATTTATCTCATCTGCACAATCATCAATATATGAGACAACAGTTTTCCAAGACATGCAAATTGCACAAGTGGGATCATCATCAAGAAGTCTGGATAAACTACTAATACTAATACACAAAGCATCACACTTTTGACATGTGGACACAGACTTTGTTCCTCAACTTTCTCGACTTTGAAAGGACCTTTTTATTTTCATTTATCTATTTATCCATCTATCTATCTATCTATCTATCTATCTATCTATCTATCTATCTATCTATCTAATCTATTTACTTACTTTTATTTGCCATCTTTGAGAAAAGGCTTGTTTTTTTCTTTGCTCCTCAAGTCAGCACAAGGGTGTATCATATCTAGGAACTGCACAGTGTGTGGGGTAACCTAAAAAGATTTTGGAGTACATTAGACAGGAGTCAGCACTGAGAAAACCACAAGAAATTAGATGTGTGATGAATGAATGGCAGCAACAAGTCTTTACGAAGTTATTGATGGGACTGGAAGAAAAAGTATTGAGATATATAGTGCACTTACAGGAACAGGAAAACAGAGAGTAATATAGGACTTTGAGCATATAAGGAGTTTTTTTAAGAAGAAATAGGTTTGTGTTTTGGGAAGTAAACAGGACGGTAGAGCTGGAAAATAGGACAGACAGACAGAGAGGAAATGAGGATAAGCAAACAGAAATGGATATGAACGGTGAAGTATAGAAAAAAGAAGGACAGAGAAGATATACAGAGTGATTTAGGGAAGAAGAGGAAGTGATTAGCCTTAACAAACTTAAGGAAAGTTGAATAAAGGAAAACAGTATATGGCAGAATGACACGAAGTGGGCTAAAGCATGAAAAACTGAAAAGAGTTTAAATACATTAGGGCTGCTGATAGACCAACACATTACTTCATATGTAGTTACTAGGCAATCATTCCTTGGGACCATTAATGAGCTTAGCCCAACCTCCCAATTGCCCCATACCACTGTCTGGTTAAATGGCTTGCTTGAGGTCACATCATAGACTGACAGAATAAAACACTGTACCCCAGGAAGTAGCTCGTTGCTTTAATCTTCTAAGTCAACTGCCAGACAACATAAGTTATTATATAGGTGGAATAGGACTCCTAAGAGATCAGGAGAGGAGGACCAGTGTAAAAATCTAGCATGCTGAAGCTGCATGGAAAAAGGAACAATCTTCATATGTGCTGGGCATGTAAGACAGGGCAGAAAGAATGGCAAGAGATGAAAACAATGTGTAAAATGTCATATAATAAGAAGGTTTAGGCAGGATAGCATGAAGGGGCAGAAGGCATAGGGAAGGGAAGGAAGGGACAATATGTTATTAATGGCGGGATGGTTGAAGAGACAAATAGAGTATGGAAAGGAGAAAGTGTGGAAATTAGTAAAGTACAGGCAGGAGAAGCAAACAGTGAATATGGCAGGTAGTGGGAAGTGAAGTGAAGCACAAACCAGCAAAAAGACTATGAAACAACTGGGATGCAGTATAAAGCGGCAGACAGAAGAGGCAAGGGGATATCAGGGAAAGAGAACTAAGTGGTGCGTGTTACAATATGCAGAGAGGGCAGTCTACTATTGCTGAGGGCAGAGATTAACACAAGGGGAAAGAATGTTTAATAATTATAAAATATGTGTACTCATAAAATTCAGTGTTTGTGTGTATATATATCAAGACACACACACACATACACACACACACACATATATATATATATATATATATATATATATATATATATATATATATATATATATATATATATATATATATATGGGACTACCTGACAACGTTGACAGCTTAGAATGCCGACAATGAGAACACCGACGCCAGAAGATCGACAACTGAGAAGACCGACGAATGAAAACCCCGATGCTGAGAACACCGACATGGGAAAAGGCTGTGTAAGTATACGGTAGTGACGGACGTTAGGGTGCGAGTAAGGTAAGTGTGCGATATTGACGGTCTGTAGGGATAGGGGTGGGTTAAGTGAGTTAGGGTTAGGGCGCGGGTTAGGTAAGTGTGCGGTAGTGATAGTCTTTGGGGTAGGGGCAGGTTAAGTGAGTTAGGGTTAGGGCGCGGGTTAGGTAAGTGTGCGGTAGTGATAGTCTTTGGGGTAGGGGCAGGTTAAGTGAGTTAGGGTTAGGGCGCGGGTTAGGTGAGTGTGCGATAGTGACAGTCTTTGGGTTAGGGGTGGGTTAAATGAGTTAGGCTTAGGGCGCGGGTTAGGTAAGTGTGCGATAGTGATAGTCTTTGGGTTAGGGGCGGGTTAAGTGAGTTAGGGTTAGGGCGCGGGTTAGGTGAGTGTGCGATAGTGACGGACCTTAGGGTTAGGGTTTGGGTTAAGGTTGTAGATAGTTGTGTATGTGAGGTTTAGTGTGGGTTTGTAAGGATTTTGGTGTGCTTGTGTTGTGTGTGTGCTTTTTGGACAGGGGATTTGTTTTGTTTGTTGATTGTCGGGATTATGGTGTTTTGGGCATGTGAGGTTTCGTGTTTGTGAACTGTCGGTTATGTGGTGTCGGTGATTTCGTTGTCGGTGTTGTGGTGTGTCGATGTTGTCAGGTAGACCCATATATATATATATATATATATATATATATATATATATATATATATATATATATATATACATGGATTCACTTTATAATCTCGAAATACTAAAATCTCAGATTTCAGTATCCCTAGACTATAAAGCCGAATATTCACAATATTGAAACCCCAAAAGCACGAAATTCAAAATCACAACTTTTAAATACACCCTCCACCACACAAACAAACATACATACATACACCTTCCTCCCCACACTACAACAAACCAACAAAACACACACAAACGCAACAACACAAATACACACACCTACCCTACATATAAGCAGGGGGGCAAGCCCCCCTGCACCCCCGACACCCCTAACTTATATATACTAACTCTGAGGTTGCACTAAAAAGACAAAGACACTAAACCCACCCCTACATACTCTATATTGCCCTTGCACAAACACACATCACATACATACAGACACCACCACTCTCTACACTTACACACTCACACTCTTACCTACCTACCCTAACCTACACCTAAAACTTCCCAACATACTCACATACACTCAAATCCCTACCCAAAACCCTTAAAAAAACAGCACTTACCTGAATCTCCAGATATAGCCACACAACGGCACACAAACCATATCCCACAGTACACCGCACCTTACAAACACAACAAATCCCACGTAGTGCATCATCACAACTGTGGATTCGACATTTCGAATTCGATCAAGTGCAGCTTTGCTCAACTGCACTTTTGGAACTTTCGTCTCGAGATACTGAAATTCGACATTTCAGTATTTTGAGATAGTAAAGTGCTTCTCTCTCTCTCTCTATATATATATATATATATATATATATATATATATATATATATATATATATATATATATATATATATGGTTTACTATGACAATGTTGAAGCGGGCTCAGTCGATTGATGGTATCATTGGCCCACGTCCAGAAAGTGACAATGTCGAATTGTGACAGTGTCAAAGTACGTCTCGAATTCGACCTTGGAAGGGGCTTTAACACGGGTCAAAATAGGAACGAGATTTGTACTTCGACAATGTCAGGTTCGACATTGTCACTGTCCGGCCTCCAGAGTTCGTCAAGAATCCACATATATATATATATATATATATATATATATATATATATATATATATATATATATATATATATACACATATATATACATATACATACATACATACATAAATGCACACATATAGATATTTTAGACTGAGAATATATTTGTTATAATGGGAATGGGGTGAGCATTGTGTTTGGAATTGATACAATGTTTATGTTAAAAACTGCTTTCCAGAATTTTGAGAAGAAAAAAATACGTAGACACAGAAATGACATAAAGACCCTGCAGAGAAGGTACTCCAGCTGCAGACTGAACTTCACAACCAAACACTGCGACATAGCAAGAACAAAAAAAAAAAAAACGGCATCACTATGCCACCCTGCAAGATGAACAGGTAAAACAGAAAACACCCTGTTGTCGCTACATGCATGAAGAGTCACAAACATACCTCTCAACTGCCAGATTTTTACCTCATATTTTTGGTCTGTTCCCCACAAAAGTTGTGGTTTTCTGGCAAACCATAGAGGACTGAAGTCACTAAATAACAGCATACACATGATTTTTAGACCACATCTTTCAGAGAATGCATGCTAAGGAAACCCCGATTAGTCTAGCAATTTGCCATGTTAATAAGAGCAATGTTTAAAATGTGTTCCTATTTTTTGGGCCTTTGTCTCCCCGTTATTGTAGGATTTACCCAGATTTCTTGACCTAAGAGGTCTAGGGTTATAGTCAACAAACCCAGTCATTGTGTTCTTTCCTGACCTGTCTAGTATCAAACAACGAGGACTGCAATGGATTATAAAATCCAGGAGATTCAGAAAAAGATGCATGCATACATTCTAAAGAGAGACTTTGTTCTAAAGCCTAGAACTATCTAACAAGCTAAATATCCTTCTGGTCAACACATGAATTACTGGCTAGAAACAGATCAAAGAAGTTTTCCAAATAGAATATTCTAACATGGCTAAAAAAGCAAAATGTAGTTTAGGAAGTTAACTGAGTCATACCATTTATCACAGAATGAATGATGTGTATCAAATACTAATTTATATTGTGAACCAAAGCGGCTTTAATTAAAAAAGGCAGTGTCTTGCACGACTGAAACATACTGTTGTTTTTGTATTTATAGTATGTTTCCACAGCAGAGAATGTATTCAGCAAAAAGAAAAAAATGTTATCTAAGTACTTTCTACATGAAAATGCACATGTAGAACATTTTTTCTTGTTGTATACATAAACAGAAGTAAACAAGTATCTTCTGTACTTTTTTGACTTGCCTATCAAGATGGAAATGAGGCATACTGTCCAAAAGAATGGCAAAGAACTAAAGACAGGCTTTCCCCTGAAACCTCAGGTCTAGCAACAGGCTACAGTTCCATCTAGCCAACACCCTGGTTTATAATTTGAAGTAATATGCAGCAGTTTGCAAATGAAGTATACAAATCTGGGATTAAGAAACAGAGCTGGATCATAGTCAAATGGGGCTGTCGGCAGGGTAATAGATAGGGGCCCTCCATACACAGCCACCCAACCCCTGCAGTCATTCCAGTGTCCCATTACTTGGCTATTTTTCCCCAGTTACCATAAACACTGTTCATACCTGTCAGTGTACGTACTATTTTCTTCTTTACTTCTATAGTGATTACAGATATTTGGATTTAATTTAAAACTTTTATTTCAAATTTTATAGCACAAATACTGACAGACATTTGCTAAACAATGTAATACTCTTACCCTGTTCTTGCCCTGGCTGCTGAGTATCCCTGATCCCAGAGGAATGTTTGTTATCTCCCTTCCTCCTATCCTGCACTAAAGAACCTGCCTGGTCTTTAAGGACCCCTTTAATCATTTTCCAGCCATTCTAAAGCCTGGCCAGTTTCTGCTGCCCAGTGATTTGTTTTCTGACCTGATCCTAAAAGACTGGAAACTCCCTTCCTCCTATCCTGCACTAAAGAACCTGCCTGGACTTTAAGGACCCCTTTAATCATTTTCCAGCCATTCTAAAGCCTGGCCAATGTTTCTGCTGCCTAGTGATTTGTTTTCTGACCTGATGCTAACGGACTGGAATGTACGTCACACCCTAGTCGTAGTTCTCTACATGTATATGCTTAATTTTACACTGTACTGTGTATAGGTGGTTGACTGTTTCTGTGCAATTTCTATCCTGTTTCACACAGAGATAGTATTTAAGCCACTGAGTCAGGTTACCAGCAGCCATACCCCCTCACTATCTGTGTTCCTACTGCCCTTTTCCCATACCCATATATACCCATTACCTGTCACTCCCCTACACAGTTACCTTGAGTGTAGTTACCTTGTTGCATTCTGCTTTCTGCCCACTAGGTGGTACTGCTAGGTAACCTCAGGCTATTACTTCTCCCCTCACTCTTTCCTAACCTCTTCTCTGGATCTTGTCTCGGACTGCTCCCCTTGACTAGCTGCTAAACCTCCTGCTTTTGTGTTACTGCTCTTATCTCTTTCCCTTTACACCCATAGCTCCATTATATCTCTTCTATCTCCTCTCACTCCTCTACCCATTTCTACCTCCAACCTGCCCAACCAAACTCTACTTGCTACTGACCACCTTCACTGCACCTGGAACCTGCTTCATATCTGATTGTCTCTGCAACCTCTTCCTCTACCGGCTCTAAAACCTCCTTTGTCCTCCCTCTTACTCTGTCCTTTGTAGCTCTCTACAATCTCTAAGCTCTCGTATGGCCCGGACGTACCATCCCTTAACACTCTATCCCTTCCTCATCTCTTTCATTACATACTCTGTGATGTAGTACTACTGACTTGCATACCTCCTCCGTTTACCTGCCCCCAGCCTTCTCTGTCTCCTCCCCACCACATCACATCCTGCCCTAAGGGCATTTAGGAGGGAAGCCCCTCGTGGCGGCATCTTTATTACCCCTGTTCTTGCCCTGGCTGCTGAGTATCCCTGATCCCAGAAGAATGTTTGTTATGTAAGTACGTTAACGGTTTAGCCGTTTTTTTCTGTACATTTCTGCTAATGTTGGGTATAAAGTGTTCATCCTGCTACCTACAGATAACACCAGTGATTTACACTCGTTTAGCCAAGAAGAGTTTTATTCTTTTGTGTAATGTATTGCTAACACTGTAGTTCTCACTCTTGTGCTTGCCATTTTATTCTTTGGCGTTGCTATACTTGGAGTGTTAGGTACCGCAGCCTATTGTTTGTTTTTGAGTGCGATCTGGTGTCATGGATTTCAACAATTGTGGTTGGGATACTAATGTATAAAACGGCTACTTGGAATTGCGCCGTCTCCCACATGGTCTTCTCTACCCCCTGTAGTGTGTCCGGAATCACAGTCTGCTGTACGCCTTGCTAGTCTAATCTTTTTATTAATGTTATTTAGTGTAAGTAGCTCCATAGGCAGATATAGCTCTGTGTTGTTGTTGTTGTAGTCATTTTAGGTCTGCGTGCATCTCTTTCTCTCTCGCAGATGCTGCTTGAAACTTTTTTAGCGTTTTTTTGCTTAAGCAGATGCTGCTTGAAACATCTTTTTTAGCGTTTTTTGCTTAAGCATCTTACCCCAATATCTACCTGAATTAGCCAACTATCCTGAATGTGTACTGCTACCTGAATTTTGTACAGTACATGGGAAAATATATCCCCCTCTCTAAGTGTTTACTCTTGTACCTGGGGGCCCTGCTTTGTTTGTAAATGATCCTTCTGAACAATCGTTTTTTATTTCCTTACCTGCAGCAAACATTGGTAACCAGTAAGGCTGTCATTTGTCTAGCTTTACTTATAGGCTTACAGCCTGGGCCAATGACTTTGCATGTTTAAATAAATTGTACTTCACTTCCCTGAAACTACCTGCTTATTCTGGAAGCGATATTGGAGTGCAACTTGGTCTTGCGACTAGTTGTTTTACCCTGCATCTCTGTCAACAGCCTCCCCCTTTAAGGTAGACCTGATTACCTTTCTCCTAGTGTATTTGTCACATATTTCCTATGTGCAGCATTCTGACAACTTAGTTCATATTAGGATAACCACAGTGGGCGACGCAGCCTAACTCCAAGTGGCTGTTACCTTGCACATGTACTGAACTGTTTTTACCTTGTATATTTACTGAATTGTTTTTTTTTACTATATTCACCAGAATTTGTTTTTTACTGTGCTACTATTGTCTTGTTACCTTAACCCTACCTGATTCATATGTTGTTATCTTTCTGATTCCTCCTAGCTCCTTTCCTCCTATCCTGCACTAAAGAACATGCCTGGTCTTTAAGGACCCCTTTAATCATTTTCCAGCCATTCTAAAGCCTGGCCAAAGTTTCTGCTGCCCAGTGATTTGTTTTCTGACCTGATCCTAACGGACTGGAAAGTACATCACACCCTAGTCGTAGTTCTCTACATGCATATGCTTAATTTTACACTGTACTGTGTATAGGTGGTTGACTGTTTCTGTGCAATTTCTATCCTGTTTCACACAGAGATAGTATTTAAGCCACTGAGTCAGGTTACCAGCAGCCATACCCCCTCACTATCTGTGTTCCTACTGCCCTTATCCCATACCCCTATATACGCATTACCTGTCGCTCCCCTACACAGTTACCTTTAGTGTAGTTACCTTGTTGCATTCTGCTTTCTGCCCACTAGGTGGTACTCCTAGGTAACCTCAGGCTATTACTTCTCCCCCCACTCTTTCCTAACCTCTTCTCTGAATCTTGTCTCTGACTGCTCCCCTTGACTAGCTGCTAAACCTCCTGCTTTTGTGTTACTGCTCTTATCTCTTTCCCTTTACACCCATAGCTCCATTATATCTCTTCTATCTCCTCTCACTCCTCTACCCATTTCTACCTCCAACCTGCCCTGCCAAACTCTACTTGCTACTGACCACCTTCACTGCACCTGGAACCTGCTTCATATCTGATTGTCTCTGCAACCTCTTCCTCTACCGGCTCTAAAACCTCCTTTGTCCTCCCTCTTACTCTGTCCTTTGTAGCTCTCTACAATCTCTAAGCTCTCGTATAGCCCGGATGTACCATCCCTTAACACTCTATCCCTTCCTCATCTCTTTCATTACATACTCTGTGACGTAGTACTACTGACTTGCATACCTTCTCCGTTTACCTGCCCCCACCCTTCTCTGTCACCTCCCCCCACATCACATCCTGCCCTAAGGGAATTTAGGAGGGAAGCCCGACGTGGCACCATCTTTATTACCCCTGTTCTTGCCCTGGCTGCTGACTATCCCTGATCCCAGAGGAATGTTTGTTATGTAAGTACGTTAACAGTTTAGCTGTTTTTTTCCTGTACATTTCTGCTAATGTTGGGCATAAAGTGTTCATCCTGCTACCTACAGATAACACCAGTGATTTACACTCGTTAAGCCAAGAAGAGTGTTATTCTATTGTGTAATGTATTGCTAACACTGTAGTTCTCACTTTTGTGCTTGCCATTTATTCTTTGGCATTGCTATACTTGGAGTGTTAGGTACCGTAGCCTATTGTTTGTTTTTGAGTGCGATCTGGTGTCATGGATTTCAACAATTGTGGTTGGGATACTAATGTATAAAACGGCTACTTGGAATTGCGCCATCTCCCACGTGGTCTTCTCTACCCCCTGTAGTGTGTCCGGAATCACAGCCTGCTGTATGCCTTGCTAGTCTAATCTTTTTATTAATGTTATTTAGTGTAAGTTACTCCGTAGGCGGATATAGCTCTGTGTTGTTGTTGTAGTCATTTTAGGTCTGCGTGCATCTCTCTCTCTCTCTCGCAGATGCTGCTTGAAACTTTTTTAGCGTTTGCTTAAGCAGATGCTGCTTGAAACATCTTTTTTAGCGTTTTTTTGCTTAAGCGTCTTACCCCAATATCTACCAGAATTAGCTGACTATCCTGAATGTGTACTGCTACCTGAATTTTGTACAGTACATGGGAAAATATATCCCCCTCTCTAAGTGTTTACTCTTGTACCTGGGGGCCCTGCTTTGTTTGTAAATGACCCTTCTGAACAATCGTTTTTTATTTCCTTACCTGCAGCAAACGTTGGTAACCAGTAAGGCTTTCATTTGTCTAGCTTTACTTATAGGCTTACAGCCTGGGCCAATGACTTTGCATGTTTAAATAAATTGTACTTCACTTCCCTGAAACTATCTGCTTATTCTGGAAGCGATATTGGAGTGCAACTTGGTCTTGCGACTAGTTATTTTACCCTGCATCCCTGTCAACAGCCTCCCCCTTTAAGGTAGACCTGATTACATTTCTCCTAGTGTATTTGTCACATATTTCCTATGTGCAGCATTCAGACTACTTAGTTCATATTAGGATAACCACAGTAGGTGACGCAGCCTAACTCCAAGAGGCTGTTACCTTGCACATGTACTGAACTGTTTTTACCTTGTATATTTACTGAATTGTTTTTTTTTACTATATTCACCAGAATTTGTTTTTTTACTGTGCTACTATTGTCTTGTTACCTTAACCCTACCTGATTCACATGTTGTTATCTTTCTGTTTCCTCCTAGCTCCCTACCTCCTATCCTGCACTAAAGAACCTGCCTGGTCTTTAAGGACCCCTTTAATCATTTTCCAGCCATTCTAAAGCATGGCCAAAGTTTCTGCTGCCCAGTGATTTGTTTTCTGACCTGATCCTAACGGACTGGAAAGTACGTCACACCCTAGTCATAATTCTCTACATGTATATGCTTAATTTTACACTGTACTGTGTATAGGTGGTTGACTGTTTCTGTGCAATTTCTATCCTGTTGTACACAGAGATAGTATTTAAGCCACTGAGTCAGGTTACCAGCAGCTATACCCCTCACTATCTGTTTTCCTACTGCCCTTTTCCCATACCCCTATATAGCCATTACCTGTCGCTCCCCTAGACAGTTACCTTTAGTGTAGTTACCTTGTTGCATTCTGCTTTCTGCCCACTAGGTGGTACTCCTAGGTAACCTCAGGCTATTACTTCTCCCCCCCCCCCCCACTCTTTCCTAACCTCTTCTCTGAATCTTGTCTCTGACTGCTCCCCTTGACTAGCTTCTAAATCTCCTGCTTTTGTGTTACTGCTCTTATCTCTTTCCCTTTACACCCATAGCTCCATTATATCTCTTCTATCTCCTCTCACTCCTCTACCCATTTCAACCTCCAACCTGCCCAACCAAACTCTACTTGCTGCTGACCACCTTCACTGCACCTGGAACCTGCTTCATATCTGATTGTCTCTGCAACCTCTTCCTCTACCGGCTCTAAAACCTCCTTTGTCCTCCCTCTTACTCTGTCCTTTGTAGCTCTCTACAGTCTCTAAGCTCTCGTATGGCCCGGACGTACCATCCCTTAACACTCTATCCCTTCCTCGTCTTTTTCATTACATACTCTGTGATGTAGTACTACTGACTTGCATACCTCCTCCGTTTACCTGCCCCCACCCTTCTCTGTCTCCTCCCCACCACATCACATCCTGCCCTAAGGGCATTTAGGAGGGAAGCCCCTCGTGGCGGCATCTTTGTTACCCCTGTTCTTGCCCTGGCTGCTGAGTATCCCTGATCCCAGAGGAATGTTTGTTATGTAAGTACGTTAACAGTTTAGCCGTTTTTTTTCTGTACATTTCTGCTAATGTTGGGTATAAAGTGTTCATCCTGCTACCTACAGATAACACCAGTGATTTACACTCGTTTAGCCAAGAAGAGTTTTATTCTTTTGTGTAATGTATTGCTAACACTGTAGTTCTCACTCTTGTGCTTGCCATTTTATTCTTTGGCGTTGCTATACTTGTAGTGTTAGGTACCGCAGCCTATTGTTTGTTTTTGAGTGCGATCTGGTGTCATGGATTTCAACAATTGTGGTTGGGATACTAATGAATAAAATGGCTACTTGGAATTGCGCCGTCTCCCACGTGGTCTTCTCTACCCCCTGTAGTGAGTCCGGAATCACAGCCTGCTGTACGCCTTGCTACTCTAATCTTTTTATTAATGTTATTTAGTGTAAGTAGCTCCGTAGGCAGATATAGCTCTGTGTTGTTGTTGTAGTCATTTTAGGTCTGCGTGCATCTCTTTCTCTCTCGCAGATGCTGCTTGAAACTTTTTTAGCGTTTTTTTGCTTAAGCAGATGCTGCTTGAAACATCTTTTTTAGCGTTTTTTTGCTTAAGCGTCTTACCCCAATATCTACCTGAATTAGCCGACTATCCTGAATGTGTACTGCTACCTGAATTTTGTACAGTACATGGGAAAATATATCCCCCTCTCTAAGTGTTTACTCTTGTACCTGGGGGCCCTGCTTTGTTTGTAAATGATCCTTCTGAACAATCGTTTTTTATTTCCTTACCTGCAGCAAACGTTGGTAACCAGTAAGGCTGTCATTTGTCTAGCTTTACTTATAGGCTTACAGCCTGGGCCAATGACTTTGCATGTTTAAATAAATTGTACTTCACTTCCCTGAAACTACCAGATTATTCTGGAAGCGATATTGGAGTGCAACTTGGTCTTGCGACTAGTTGTTTTACCCTGCATCCCTGTCAACAGCCTCCCCCTTTAAGGTAGACCTGATTACCTTTCTCCTAGTGTATTTGTCACATATTTCCTATGTGCAGCATTCTGACTACTTAGTTCATATTAGGATAACCACAGTGGGCGACGCAGCCTAACTCCAAGTGGCTGTTACCTTGCACATGTACTGAACTGTTTTTACCTTGTATATTTACTGAATTGTTTTTTTTACTATATTCACCAGAATTTGTTTTTTACTGTGCTACTATTGTCTTGTTACCTTAACCCTACCTGATTCATATGTTGTTATCTTTCTGATTCCTCCTAGCTCCCTTCCTCCTATCCTGCACTAAAGAACCTGCCTGGTCTTTAAGGACCCCTTTAATCATTTTCCAGCCATTCTAAAGCCTGGCCAAAGTTTCTGCTGCCCAGTGATTTGTTTTCTGACCTGATCCTAACGGACTGGAAAGTACGTCACACCCTAGTCATAGTTCTCTACATGTATATGCTTAATTTTACACTGTACTGTGTATATGTGGTTGATTGTTTCTGTGCAAGTTCTATCCTGTTTCACACAGAGATAGTATTTAAGCCACTGAGTCAGGTTACCAGCAGCCATACCCCCTCACTATCTGTGTTCCTACTGCCCTTTTCCCATACCCCTATATACCCATTACCTGTCGCTCCCCTACACAGTTACCTTTAGTGTAGTTACCTTGTTGCATTCTGCTTTCTGCCCACTAGGTGGTGCTCCTAGGTAACCTCAGGCTATTACTTCTCCCCCCACTCTTTCCTAACCTCTTCTCTGGATCTTGTCTCTGACTGCTCCCCTTGACTAGCTGCTAAACCTCCTGCTTTTGTGTTACTGCTCTTATCCCTTTCCCTTTACACCCATAGCTCCATTATATCTCTTCTATCTCCTCTCACTCCTCTACCCATTTCTACCTCCAACCTGCCCAGCCAAACTCTACTTGCTACTGACCACCTTCACTGCCCCTGGAACCTGCTTCATATCTGATTGTCTCTGCAACCTCTTCCTCTGCCGGCTGTAACCCACTCTGTTTGCCCTGCGGGCTCACTCCGCTCCCCTACCCTACCCCCAATTCCCACCCACCCCCAGTGGTCCTAAACTTATACTTCACTAACCACTCCCCTCTTATTCTCATCCTATCACAAACCTCATCATCATTAGGCCACTCCCCTATCTCTTTCTTACTCCCTCACATTTTCTCATCACTCTCTGTACTACTTTCCAATTCTACCTCCTTTATAACCTCTACTTATTTCTTATTTACACAATTTACACCCAGCTCTATCTTCTGAAATACACCCTCCTATTTTTTTACTTTACCTACTCACACAAACTACTCACAACTCATAACTACTTATTACAATGGCCCCAACACACAAAAATATTTTCACAAACATACTACTCTTAACTACCATGATAGCCTCTCTTACTATACCTTACTCACTCACCTTCTTTGAAAATCTTTCTCTACCTGAACAAAGCCATAACTTCCAACAAACTTTTACATCTTCTTTCATCTACTCCCTTAACCATAGTAACATAGCCTGTACCTCCCCAGGACTCCATTGAAAACGGGTTCTTTATGGCCCAATGGACTATCCTGGTAAACCAACGGCAATAAATAAATAAATTAAATAAATAAATAAATAAATTATATACTACCAAAATATCACAGAGCAACCCATGTTACTTACTTCACTTTCAAAAAGAATTTTAATAATTTCTACAAAATCCATAAATTTCTACTACATCCCCAGCAACACCCCCCCCCCCCCTAGATGGTGACATTCATCCAAACCCTGGCCCCAATACTGACTATACCTATAACCTTAACAATTTAACTTTGTCTGTGATTTCTGCATTAACTAAACAACCTAACTCCCTCCTGATAGCTCACCTTAACATTAGAAGTATCAACAATAACATTTCCCACCTGCATGCACTTCTTGAGGTGCACTCATTTGATATTCTATGTCTTACAGAAACTTGGCTAAAACCAACTACTCTAGACCAGGAAATTAGCCCTCCTGGCTATAACATCCTCAGATGTGACCGTAAAACCAAAAAAGGTGGAGGTATAGCCATTCTCTATAAATCTAATCTCCAAATTTCTCCTTTTAATGTGCTACCATCATTAGATACCAAATCTGAAATCCTGACTATCAAACTCCAAATCAATAATTCCAAATCTATCTATCTAATTTATATGTATCTCCCCCCTGGTAACAATACCAATACTCTTGAAAACGTACTTAGTTACCTCTCTACCCAATTACCACAGGAGACCATTGTACTGGGTGACTTTAACATTGACTGGTCCACCTGTAGTTCCCCTAAACCTACTAATCACATGAATCTCTTTGGATTCTCACAATTAATAACCACTCCTACTAGAATCCACAAACCTAGCAGTAAGGAAACTACTCTTGACTGGATCCTTATTAATAGCCACCCTGAAATGTATACTCCAGGAACCCTTCCCGATGATATCAGCAACCATATGCTTACCTACATTATTAGACAAAAAGTCCATATCCCAAATAACCTTAATCTCAAAACCTCTCGCTCAAAAAAATTCTTTAATCCAGACAGCTTCCTAAACGAACTGCAAGCTTGTGACTGGTCACCACTGACCCATCTTCAACTTGATGAGGCTGTGACCTACTTTAACAATGCCTTTCTTCAAATCCTAGATTGCCATGCACTTTATCGCTCTATTAGAATAAGAACCAAATCTGCCCCATGGCTCACAAAACAAACTAGGCAAAAGATGCTCCTCAGAAATAAAATCTGGGCTAAATGGAAAGCCACCAAATGTCCATCAGATCACCTCCACTTTAAACAGTTAAGAAATGCCACCAAGAACGATATTCTAAGAGACAAAAAAGACTTCTACCTTCATCTCCAACAAACTAGCCAACAAACTCCACAAAAAATTTTGGTCAGGGATAAACAAACTTCTTCAGCCAGATCATGCTATTAGTCCAGCCCCAGCAGGTTTTAATCATAATAACTCCAACCAGATCACCAAAGTCTTTAATAACTACTTTACAGAAGCTATTCAAACACTAGCCAACTCTTTACCACCTTTTACTGCTTCCCCACTAAACATCTGCATGACTTCATCTCCTACCTTTCAAATACAACCTGTACCTACATCTTTCGTCTGTAAGCTACTTCAAAAATTGAAACCTTGCACCCCTTCTGCTAACAATCTCCCATCTGAATACCTACAAATTGCCGCAAAAGCCATAGGCTATCCCATCTCTCTCCTTATTAACAGAACTATCTCAGAAGGCAAAATCCCTACCATATGGAAAGTATCCCACATCATCCCTTTACATAAAGGTGGATCTTCTATTGAGCTTTCTAACTTTCGACCTATTGCCTTACTCTCCCCATTAGCTAAGATAATGGAAAAATGTATTGACAAACAATTACTTAACCACCTACTACAATATAACCTACTAATAAACTGTCAACATGGCTTCAGACCATTCCATAGCACAACGACTGCCCTACTATCCTTCACCGACTCTATAAATAAACATTGGAACAATAACTCATTTTCCTCTGCACTTTTTATTGACCTGTCAAAAGCCTTTGATATGGTTAACCAGAACCTACTTCTAAATAAACTAAAGACCCATTCTCTCGATCCACAAGCATTAAAATGGTTTAGGTCATATCTGGAAAATAGACAGCAAGCAGTACTTTGGGATAACAATCTGTCTACATTACTTCCAGTAAATATTGGGGTACCCCAAGGATCTATCTTAGGTCCCCTTCTTTTTTCCTTATTTATTAATGATCTGCACATGAACATACCTCAAGCCACCTGCATTCAATATGCAGATGACTCCACCTTAATCTGTACAGCTAAGAATATAGCCTCTCTCCAGTCCCTCACCCAAACTGTTTTTCATAAGGTTGAAAACTTGTTCATGCAACACTACCTCCTCCTAAACCCCAAAAAAACAAAACTACTGCTATTTTCTCCAACTCTTAAATCACCTAATGCATTCTTCTCTATAACCTCTAATAATGCTACCAACATAACCCCAGATACTACAACCCGCCTACTAGGTGTAACAATTGATAATCGTCTCAACTATGATGACCACATCAACTCCACCATAAAATCAGTTAACAAAAAACATGGTACCCTCTATAGAATTAAACCCTTCCTTACCCCTTCTGCCAGGAAAACTATTGCCCAGACCCACCTCATTTCTACCCTTTTCTATGCCTCTGCTATATATACTAAACTATCTAAAAACAACCTCTCCAAACTTTCCACCTACTATAATAGCATAGCTAGATTCATCACATGCTCCCCCTTTAAAACTCACCACTGCCTCAACCTCAAAAAACTTGAATAGCTAGAACTGCACAACCATATACTCTGTCAACAATTACTTATCACACAAGTAAAATTAGAAAAAAACACCACGACAATGGACACAAATAATTTAGATTAGCGCTTTCGTTTATGCTGATTAGATAAACTTCATCAGATGTAAACAAAAGGGAAATAATCATTTAAATACAAAATATTGTATGACATCATATCCATGTACATGCCATAGCTAAGTTGAATTTAACAAATGCTTTGGCTAGGCATGTATCAGCCTTCCCACATCATGAATTTAAATTCCTTGTAATAGAGAGAATTATAGACAACGGGAGAGGGGGGGGGCTATCTCTTTGCATTTAGAAGAGAAGGAACTATTGTGGCAACTGAAATTAAATGCTTCTGTTTTTCCTGGATTGAACGATACTGTTTCCATTATGAGCTTGTTGAAATTAAGAGCATTGTTCCGTTAGGATAAAATGCCTTTTTAAACAAAATTTTTTTATGTTTTCAAGTACATGTAGTGTGTATATATATGTCTTTTTGTAATTGACAGGATATGATGTCATACAACCTTTTGTATTTAAATGATTATTTCCCTTTTGTTTACATCTGATGAAGTTTATCTAATCAGCATAAACGAAAGCGCTAATCTAAATCATTTGTGTCCATTGTCGTGGTGTTTTTTTCTAATTTTACTTGTGTGGTTTTTACCTTGTGGTTTGTGAGAACAATTACTTATCACTCAAAAGATCCTATACCACCCCAACAACACCCCTATCCTCACTAATATGATTATACCATACAAAAATTTGACTACACTACACTCTGCTAATAAGCTCCCAGTTTCCTCGATTAAATCTAACAACAAAGCTGGTGACTCACTCTTCTCAAACACAGCAGGTAAAAACTGGAATCAGCTTCCTTCTGAATTATCAACCCTTGCTTCTACTTCTCTATTTAAAAAATATCTTAAAGAATATCTTAAAACTCATTGGCTTTGTCCATGTGCTAACCCAGACTAATATATTTTTCCCCTTCCTGCTCTTACCCCTATCCCTACTCCTCTAACCTATGCCTCCAAATCTAGTTACTACTCTTTTCTTCATAGTAAGAGAATAAAATATAAGGGTGTTTCTCTCTTACTTGGTATTGCTCATACCTACTATTGTGTTTAGTATAATTTTTAGTATAACTTTTATTGTTTAAAATTTTATTATTATAATTTTTCTTTTGACCAATGCTACCTCTGCATTATGATTTTACATGTCTTTTATATATTGTTAACTTTGCCACTGTTCATGCTTGGAGCTTTTCTCCCCGGGCCTCTACTGAAAATGGACATATATCCAGTTAGACTAGCCCGGTCAACAAATGTAAAATAAATAAAATAAAATAAATAAATAAAAATACAGTCTCACAATGAAAACAGACAGCATTAAAACTTCTCTGCCCTTGAAACTCACATTCATTGAAACCCACATTCAAAGAAAATGCATCTGGCCAGTGGCAGTTAAAGTTTACCTTTAGGCTGTTTTCAAATCATAGGCCCCTTGCTCACATTTTAGGTCCATGCAAACATGCATGAGTTCTTTGAGTCATCTTCCTGATTGTATTCAATTATGTTCCTTGTATAATACAGCACCACTTGTGAGAGCTGGTTTTAAATTTATGCTTTTGAACATGTTTCCAGTAAGCAATGAAACAAAATGTATGAACCAATAATGACAACCCCCCCCAATTCAGAACATTTCAACCATAAAAGGCCACACAAACATCTGTCATTACAATCCAC
Organism: Protopterus annectens; assembly: GCF_019279795.1. Taxonomy (NCBI): domain Eukaryota; kingdom Metazoa; phylum Chordata; order Ceratodontiformes; family Protopteridae; genus Protopterus; species Protopterus annectens. The sequence goes on along the minus strand of NC_056745.1, from coordinate 777,971,264 downwards.
AAATATCGGTCAACATACACAATCTCTGCAGAAGTAAAGGTCATCAGAATATTTCCACATGAAAGAGTTCTATAACTAATGAGGAGGTTGCTGCTAGCAAATAACTTTATATTTCAGAATTTCATCTACAAATTAAGTGGCTGCTGCCCATGAAGAATACATTGCGTATGTTACTTTAAAAAAATAGTAAACTGGTAATATTGCGATAGGGAATGGATAGCAAAGTGCTAACAGGTTTATAGTTACTAGAAATCTCATCCAAAGGAGGACATACTCAGGGCTGCAGCATCCCACTCCCTTAAAGTACAACACAGTATCAGCAATCCATCTACATGATGTGGGAGTAGAACCCACAGCCTTCTGCATCAAAAGCAAGTATGCTACCTGTAGGGTTACTAACAATGCTTTTCAGTTTTACAGCTGTGGATGAGGGCACCTCAGAATCTCGGGACATGCATGAATGTAAGCTAAAGTCCTAAATATTAGTGTCTGACTGGCTGATACACCATGTCAAAGGGCAAATGTCTGCAGCAAAGTCATCACAAGCTGTTCATGATAGAGCAACATGGTGCTAAAGTCATATAGGAAGAAAAAAACTGTAATGGTTTTTGATGAGTGTACCCTGCAACTGGAAGGGATGCTTGATATATTGAGCAGGAAATTAATATATAAACCAAGCAGAAACTTTGCAGTGTGGAGGGTGTGAAGTCTACTCCTTGAAATATATTATGCACCTAGTTCACTAATAAAATGTGAACTTTAAAATATGTACTACAAATTAATAAAATAGTATAGTCCACAGTTGAGTTAAAAAGGGAATATCCTTTATAGAAACACACAAACAAGTACAAACCTGATGAAGTAATTAGTTGGTACAAAAGTGATCTTTGTTAAAAGTGTTTCAGTTTATAAGTTATTAATTTTTATTGTGATAGGTGTTTAGTGGTAGATCTTTTTGTTATTTATTATTTTATTTATTTTATTTGTCTTTTGTTAATCAGGTTAGTCCAATTGGGCTGGTGGTCCATTTTCAGTGGAGACCCAAGAAGAAAAGCTCCATACAAATGAAAAAAAAAAAATAACAATAACAATAGCAAACATTACATCACAAATAATGTGAATTTGCATAGGTAGCTACATACATTCATGCCATATATGAATATGAGTACATATCATCATACATTCATGTGAAATGGACATTAACAAAGCATAAAATTCAGCAAAAACAATAGCTAAAAAGTACAAGAGGTAGAAACCTGTAGTAAAAATGTAGATTTACTAAAAGGCAACAAAAAGAAATGCACTTAAAAATCATTAATGACTAAAACCCATAGCCGGCCTTAGGCATAGGCCAACTAGGTGGCCGCCTAGGGCGCCGCTGTAGCAGGGGCGCTTTTCCAGTATTTATCTAGTGTATGTAGACCAGGATGGGGGCACCAGGTGGTGTTGTGGGGGGCACAGTGGAGCCCTTTTGCCTAGGGCACCAGTTGACCTAAGGCCGCTCCTGCTAAAACCAAGTTGGTAGAGAGGAAGATGAAGTATCGAAATGAAAAGTAGAAGTGGAGGGGTTGGGAGAAAACATTAGGAGAGTACAGAGGGTGAAAGAAACCAGAAATGAGTAGAGATAGAGAGGGGTGGGAAGTTTAGTAGCTAAGGAAGAGAAAAGAAGAGATTTAAGTTTAGTATTGCTCAACGGTACAGCTGAGGTGCCACAGTAGCAGTTTTTATAACGTTATATTAAAGTAGGGAGAGAGGAAATTGTTGTAGTCTAACAGCAGTGTGAGTATATGTTAGGTAGGGTGGTGACAGGTGCAGGAAGGAGAGTTGGCAAGGTAGTCCTTCAATTCTCTTTTGAAATGACCTGGAGATTGGATAGAAAGTAAACTGGTTGGGAGTTTGTTCCAAGTTTGAGATACAGAGCATTTATAAAGTCATCTGCCTATAGGTTTGTTAGGCCTGTAGGTGTCAAGTAGTAGTTGATCAGCACTACGGAGAGGTCATGAAGGTCTGTATAGGGATAGGAGGGTGAATGGGAGGGACATTTGGCAGGTTTGTAAATTAGAGCATATGTCATCAGTAGCTGAGAAAGGTGGAGTAGTTGAGGGAAATCAAGCCAATGTAGTTTTTTAAGGGAAAGACAGTGATGGGATTTGTAAGGGAAGTTACAGGCAAATCTGCCTGTCTGGTTCTAAGTTTGTTCCAATTTGTTTAAAAGATTTGCTTGAAGGTCGGTAAATATGGGAGAAGCATAGAGTAGGGGAGGAGCAGGTAGGCTTGAGTTAGAGAAGTCCTTGAGGTGATGGACAAGAATGTTTTGTTTTTGTATAGTAGACACATTTTTGATTGGTCTTTTTGATGGATGGTTGGATATTATGGTCAAATTTCAGTTGATCGTCAATTGTAATTCCTAGAAGTTTGATATGGGAGTCAACATGAATGATGGTGTTGTCTAGGGAAGAGAGATTGAAGGAAGTTTTAGGGCTGGACATAGATTTTGGAAGGAAGAGTAGAAGCTTAGTTTTCTTTCAGTTAAGGATGAGTTGGTTATTAATTAACCAGTGCTTAATGGTGTTGAAAGAAGTCTGTGTGAGGGAGTGGAGGTCAGTAGGGCTGTCGGAGAGGGTATTAAGAGTAGAATCATTGGCGTACTGTAGAAGAGCTGAGGTGCAGCAGGCAG
>NC_056745.1:777958961-777963087 GCF_019279795.1 Protopterus annectens | reverse complement strand
TTAAGATTCTTTAATTAAATTTATTTACTGCACTTTTTGCCAAAAGGATTTACGGGCAAAGTGTTTTTGGGTATTCAGTGTTTGCCTACATATTTTACTGCACTGTTGGTTTGCAAAACACTTTGCAGTGTCCCTGGATTTGTCTTTGTACATACAAACCACATTGCTATATTTTCCCTTCTTTTCGGTCTCCAGAAGTCACTTCTGACAAAATAATTTTTTTAATAAAGGATATCAAGGTTAATTTACCTTGAATCAGATAATGGATCACACTGGAAAGAATCACTGTAGAAATATTTGTGCTTGGACTAAATCCCTTACTAAATATTTGCCAGACTACAGTTGAATTGGTGCTATGGCTTTAATTATCCACCATTACATACCAGTTTTTCAGTGTAGTGACAACCTGCCTTGCCCATATCCCTTTTAGACATGAATATGCATCTACTCCTGTTCATGTATGTGAATTCATCTTCATACTACGTTTGAAGCTACACTGAATTCTAGGTGCTTGATCAGGTTTCACAGGGGCTTGGTTAAAGCTACTCTCAGGTTAAGCCACTATGAATATGTTGCACTGCCACCTCTGATACGAGGGTAATTTAATTTTTACCGACTGCACACTAGCGGTGCATCCGATGCAAATACAAGAGAAGTATGCAAGCTATAGACCAAGTATCAATTGCCATGCAGAATGTACAACTAAAATACCAAATGTCTGTGTTTCAAAACATCGCTGTTACTACACTACTACTGAATCAAAGGAACATATTGAAATGTAACAACCTGTTATCAGATGTAATTTTGATTTTTTCCGTGGTAAGTATTTTCCATGATTCTCTGGCTTTTTGGTTTCATTCACTTAACTGGCTACCTGTAGGTTTGCTCTTTCTTAGCAAGTTGCAGTTAATATTTTATCCCTTTGTTTACCTGTTAGTTTGAATGGGCACACTATGAATGTTTCCAGCTGTAGTCCCTTAACTGTTGCCTTGCATATCTTGCATAATGCAGATATGACTTTCCATTGCAATGTTCACTTCCTATATCAGACAGTATCAAAATGTTTGATTTAAAGAGTTTCATACCTTACTATTTTCAGGACAGCAATCAAATATCTTCAACCCCTGTAAAATACAGCAGCTACCACTCATTTCTCATATTTCATCCATTCGCCAGACTAGCATATCCACATCGCAGTGCCATTTGACATCCCAATTTGCCTGTTAGTATTGCAATACCTGTCCATACAGGAGTTAGGGTGAATACATACACCTAACTATATACTTGGCATCAAAATCCAGTACTTACATGATGTATTCACATGCTGGCTTTTAGTTCTATTCTGCATATGGAACAAATACATATTGCACTATTGCTGACGAGCCTCACCTTCCGCGATTAGCCAGCCTCACAGGGTCCACTTTCGCTTTTCCTAACATTACTTACAGCTGCGGGTGAATCCACTTCATCTCACCACTTTTCCTTAACACTCCTGCAGGCGGCGTGCCTTTGAGGCTGGCCTCTTTGTGCGTTCCTGTCGCTGTCCGGAAAGACCAGTCCCTGGCACGCCAGGCAAGTGCCACTACACTGCACCACTTCCACGTTAACCCGGCCTCGGGCCTCCACTCACCACAACATTACACGCATGGTCCACCACAGTTAATGTGATATTACTTCTCACCAACAGTTTAGCGCCAGATTTCTCAACCTGTATGACCTCAGTACAGCAACCATCCAAGGTCTATGCAATACGCGTATTCACAGAGTCCTCGGACAAATTAGTGCCATATAGGGACTTACTGACATGCTGCTAGTCTGCTCTTTCAGCAAGAGTATTGTCATATTAACTGCAACCCATGGATTTCCACTGATGTCAAGTAATGTCCTTCGGTTGGGCGGTCGCTTGCTAACACCTAAGCGTAGGAAGGTCAAACGAAGTTCTACTCTAAGCCATGGTCAAAGGCTCAAACGACTACACGCACACACACACACACTTTGCGCACACACACACACTACACACACAGCAGGGACACACAGCAGGACGCCACACAGCGGGACACACACACACACTACACAGCAGGGACACACACACAGCGGGATACCAGCGAGGACCCATTTCCGGCGGGGTTCGCCCACAGCAAGGTTTCGCCTTACAAGCGGGACCTGCACACACAGGGGACACACACACATACACACACACACACCACACACACACACACACACACAACAGAGGGGACACACACACACACACAGCAGGGACACACACACACACACACACAGCAGGGGACACACACACACACACCGCACCGCACCCACAGCAGGGACACACACACACATCCGCACAGCAGGGGACACACACACATCACACAGCAGGGACACACCGCACATCCACACAGCAGGGACACACAGGCAGGGGACACAGCATCCGTAATACATGGCCAGTTTTAGGATCAACCGGTGACGTCCATAGATATATGTCCACTACAAAACGTAGACAAAGGATGGCAACATGAGTACGCTGAGCCAAAAGCGTTAATTATGTTACACTTGTTTACTGGAATGAGTGGCACTGGATTCGTAATCGCTTTTGTCCAGAGGAGCCAAAGGAGAAAACCATCCAACAGAAGAAATTACATAGGTCACACGTAGGGTTGTATTACATTACATAAGATTACACAAGTTATAGAACATTAGAAAATATAAGACAATGCATTTAGCACACTGTTTTATTAATGTTCCCCAAATAGAGACGCCAGATGATCAACACAAGACAAAGATTTTTGTACAATGGTTTTAGTAATGTTCCCAAGCGGGACTCACAGTTCATGGTCAGACGAAGTACCACAATTGGAACACAACTGATTGGAAGCAGAGCTTAAGTAATTGCATTATATAATTTTGTAACACACACACACACAGCAGGGACGCACGCACACACACACGCACCGCCCCACAGCAGGGGACACTTTACACCCACCCACAGCAGGGTTTTACCCGCAGGGGTTACCCACCGGACGCAGCAGGGCTGCACCCAGCAGGGACCACGCCAGGGACACACAGCAGGGACACACACACACACACCCAGCAGGGACACACACACACAGCAAGGACACCCCACAGCGAGGACACACACAGCAGGGACGGACACGGACACACACAGCAGGACCTGCGGCGGGACACACACACACAGCAGGGGACACAGCATCCGTAATACATAACCAGTTTTGAGATCAACCGGCGTGCTGACTACATAGATATATGTCCAGCAAACATCCAGACAAAGGTTAACATGGTATGAGGCCAAAGCGTTTAATTGCTTGTATACTGGGATAGTCGCACTGGATTCGCCTCAGCGCCTTTTGTCAGGAGCCAGGGAGAAAATATCAGCAGAAGAATTACATAGATTCACGTAAGTTGTATTACGTGCATGGATTACACAGGATTTATAGAACGGTAGGGTAAGACAATGCATTTGCTTACCGCTGTTTTATTAATGTTCCCAAATGAGGAACACAGATAGTCAACACAAGACAAGATTTTTGTACAATGGTTTTAGTAATATTTCCCAAGCCGGGGCTACAGTTCATAGTCAGACAATTGGGTGGGGCACAACGGTTAAGAGCAGAGCGTAATTGCGTGCGCAGGCACATCCGCACACAGCGCTGGGATACCCACCACACACCTGGAACAGGGACACCCACCACCACCTGCTGACAGGGACACACACACACACACACACACAGCAACAGGGGGACACACACACACAGCAACGGAGGGACACACATACACACACACACACACCACCACCTGAACAACCGGGGACCTACACACCACACACACACACAGACAGCGGGACACACCGCACACACAGACAACAGGGACACACACACACACCCCAGCGAGTTTACCTGCCACACACCTGCCACCACAGCCAGGGACACACACACACACAGCAGCAGGGACACACACACACACACACACACAGCAAGGGACACACACACACACAGCAAGGGACACACACACACACAGGAGTTTTGCACCGCAGCAGGGACACACACACTGGCAGGGACACACACACACACCACACACAACAGGGACACACACACACACACCACACACAACAGGG
>NC_056745.1:777946461-777953961 GCF_019279795.1 Protopterus annectens | reverse complement strand
TCGCGAGTAACTCAAAACAAAAGAAACAAACAACTGCACAGGACTGCCTAAAATCAGCAAGGTCCCCTGCTAAATAATACTTACGCAATTACCTGTGTACATCAGAAGTGTATTCCGCGAAGATCGCACTTCCCCCTTTATTTTTGGGGTCTGCATAAAAAGTAGGCAAAATGTAATATGGTTTGGTTTTGAGCCCGCACTAGAAACCACCTTAGGCGTAAAGGAAGGTGTGCGGCCCGAAGCGATTACCCTATCCTTCGCTGGAAGATCAAAAGGGCTCTACTGCAATATGTGGGCCTCGCAACTCGGACGCCAGCGCTTCTTGCAGAAGTAATAGCCAACAGAAAGCAGTCTTCACATGACAAGTATTTCAATTCAGCAGTAGCCGCCAGGCTCAAAAAGGAATTGTAGATGGATCTTTTCCAACAATAAAATTCGAGATCCCAAGCAGGAGTAGGGGAGCTCCCAATGCGGGGGTCCTATATTCTTTGCCCCTCCCAGAAACTGCTTGAACAAAGGATCACGAAAACAATGGTGGAGTCACAAATCATGCCAGTGAGCTTGAAATTAAGCTGCAGCATGAATACTTAATAAGAAAGGCACAAACGCTGTCCAGCCAACTCCAGTAAGATATTGAAGAGCCACACTCAAATTAGGCTCCAGAAATCTCCAGGTTAACCTTTGCTGTACTCAAAATAAAATCTCTTCCATTTTCTGCGTGACACTTTCCTTGCAACCTAGGTCTTCACAAACTACATGATCACATTTTACAGAGCTTGTTGAGGAAGTTTAAAGAGCTTGTTGAGGAAGTTGGAACCTGCTGTGTTTCAACACAGAATATGCCAGGCTGGTGGATGAAGAGAGTGAAGCTTGACGGTAGAGCGGATGACCGTCCCTTCTGGAGAGATACAACAGATGTGGAATCAAGGTAAAGGCCATGGAGGCTTCATACCAGACTCCTTAGTAGTGGGTACCAGTGCTGCCGCAGAACCAATCTGGAGCTACTAAAATCATCGCCAAGCGCATGCCATGTCTTGACCTTTAGAGCACCTTTGGAAGAGCAGAGGTGGAAGGCATGCATGAAGAAAGTTTTCCAACCGAAAGAGCATCCACTTTCAAAGCAGTAATGATGAAACCCCACTTGATACAAAACTTTGGCGGCTAATTGGTTTTAGTGGAGTAGGCGAACAGATCTGTAATGTCTGGAGTTCCCCCATGACACTGTCAATTTCTGAAATGCATGAAGGTCCAGTTTTCACTAGGTGAGGGTCGCGGGTTTATCTGCTTAACACATCTGCTTAAGGAGTTCTGTGCTCCCGGCGAGCAACCTTGCCTGAAGAGTTAGTTTGCAAGCTGAGCGCAGTCTCCCCATAAAATCGTTGCTTTTGCCTGCGCCAGAGTGATAAGAATGTGTTCCCCTTGTTTGTTGATGTACCACATGACAGTTGTGTTGTCTGTTGTGAATCAACACCTGCCCTGGAAGAAGGTGGCCTCCCCTTCCAGAAAGCCATGAGAAACAAACTGGACCAAGCTAACATCTCCTTCATGTTGATATGTAGATGCTGTGAGGCCTAGCGGAATGCACCACTTGTCTTGTATCCACTTTCCATTTAAGATGGGCTCCCAAGCAGTATCCCAGGCATCTGTCGTTAAATCGATAGCCCTCATTTGGCCGGTCTGAAGGAGATCCTTGTTTAGGTGGTGAGCATTCCTGGGCCCACCTGGAATTCTTTTTGGAAGGCAAAGGTATTATTTGAGATGACGCGGTGTCCAAATCCTGGCAGTGCTGTGTAAAATCACATTACTTTGAGATGTACTCCATTGCGGCTTTCCTCATAGCGCAATTTAGCGTTGAGACACCCAGAATCCCTAAGATGCCATGAACCCTAATGTGGTTTTAAGGACTGTCGCTTGCAGTCAGCCACCGGACTGATGGAAAGATAGTTGGATGGAAGTAAAGGGATAGACTCTTTTGTTTTGTCGGGTTAAAAGGCTCATCTGGGCTGCTGTATTCGATCTCACACGCAGAAAGCACACATGTCTTGGAGAGTGGTACTAAGACTGGACTTTATTTAGATTCACAGGTAATCACCTTAGGCATCTTAGCACTGCTACCCATAACTTATAATTCCAGATGCTGTAGAAGGGTCTTCCTTTAAGTCTTGAGCCAGAATCAGCACGGTCGTCCAAGTAAGGATAGATTTAGATTCGCACTTTTAGCCTGAAGTAAGCTATCACTGGAGCCAGAACCTTTGTGCCAGATACTTTCAGGCGCGGTAGATAAGCCATAGAGACAGTACAGAGGGGAACTGGCGATGTGAATTTCCAGAAACAGAAACGCAGATGCGCTTCCTGCAACCCTCCTAGGTTCTTATAGGCACATGGAAGTGTAAGCTTCAGCGGGATCTAAAGTTACCATCCAGTGATCTTTTGCCCAGCAGAGGTAAAAGCTGTTGTAGCGTCAACATGTCTCCAGACTTGGGAATGTCCAGATGAGTGTTGAGGATGGAATAAATCAGAAATTGGGTACTCCGCGTGTTCCTTTTACCAATTACTAGGAACGAAGCGCAGAATAAAATCCCTGGGCCCGCTTTCTGATACAGGGGACTGGCTGGATAGCCCCTATTTGGAGTAACAGAGAAATTTGCTTGTAGCCTCTTTCCTTTGTGGAGGAGGAAACCAAGTCTGGCATGCCGCTGAAAGGGGGCAATGTATGGAAATAAAACCTGTAACCTATGGTGGATGATATCCGGCACTACATCTGTCGCGAGGTGAACTAAGTCTGATTTTCTTTGAAAGAGACCGTCTTCTACCTTCACCGAAAGGAGCTAGCAGACGAGGAATCTACTGGCGGCTGAAAGGCGGTCGTGCCAAGTCTGTTCTACGAAAGGACTGACCCCTGCCCTCACCAGAAGTCACGAGCAGGTGAACTCCCTGTTCTAGGCCTAAAAGAACCTTGAGCGGGCTGCCCCTACCGATGCCTAAGACCTACCCCTAGACTGGGAATCATAAGCAGGGTAATATGTCCATCCCTTAGTAGGCGACCGAAGATTTCTACCTTCAAGCTTCGGGTGCGTGCACCTGCAAAAATTGCTTTAACGGATTTACATAGACTTAGCTTTTGTCCTCCATTTTCTTTTGGGCGCAACTGCTCCACAGGTGAGATCCAAACAACCGCATCGGACTGTAAAGGGGCGTCCAAAGATCCTTTATCGCCTTAACATGCTCACAAACTGGGTTCCACGGTCCCTCGGCTTCGGGCATTGCTTACTCACGGAAGGGGCGGGGAACTAGTGGCAGCCACCCTCGGGGAGGCCTGGCCACAACATCAAAACCACATTGCAAAGAGAATCGCTTACCGCCCGAACAGATTTGTTCAGACACATGAATCCAAATCGGCAGCAACTTTACACTCAATACCTTCCTACCAAAGCATCCACCCTAGATTTCAATTGTGAAAGGAGATAATTTTGATATTTTTAGCATGTGAAACTGACAATTCTAACGCTCGGAATGGCTAAAAGTGGGAAGAAGTTATACACTTTCTTTCCCATCTATCCAAAGCCCTTGCACTCTTTATCCAGTGGGAAACAGGGTTTTTAACAACAGAGGACCTTAACACCTTTAGAGTCCCTGAGAAACAGTTTCCTCGGTGCTGCCCTAGGACTCTTAAAAGATACTTATGAGCTTCAGGCACCCCATAGTACCTATCAGGTTTAACAGGGAGCAGGAGGCAAAGAATCAGGGTTCAGGGAAGGTTGAAAACACCCCCCACACAACACAGATTCAAGGCACCCATGCTGGGAAACACACCCCCAAGAATTCCTAACACACCAACAGAAACCGGACACACCATTAAAGGGTCCCCCATGGAAGCAAAACCAAAAAAATCCCAAACACAAAGGATAACACCACACAAACAAAAAGAGGAACACCGCAACCCAGGGGCAAAACCCAAGGACCTCAACACTGTTCAACAATCCACACTCAGGTTAAAACCACAACCCCACACAGGGCTGGGGAACACACACACAAAACAAACCGCCACACACAACCAGGCCAAAAGAACACAACAGGAACACACACACACACACACAAACGGACACCACACACACACACAAACCAGAAGGAAAAAGGCCACACACCACACAAAAGACACAACACACACACACACACACTGGCACACACCACAGAAGGAACACACACACACAAGGGAACCCAAGAAAACCCCAAACCTCGGAAACACACACACACAACAACCACGCCACAACACACAAAACACACAGCACACACACACCACACTTTTCCCACCGGACAACAATACAAACGAACACACAAAAAAACAACCTGGACACAACCACAAAAAATAGTACACTGTTAAACACACAAGAACAACAAAACCAAGGGAAACCCACACACAAAGGGTTTTAAAAACACAAAAAACCAATGGGGGGGAAAACAAAAACACCAACACACACACAAAAACCCAAACAACACAACAAAAACAAAAAACCGGGACACAAAAAAACACACACACAAAGACACCCCAACACACAAAACACACCAAAACCACCACAAACCAAAACAAACGGGGAACAACACACAAACAGTACACAAACACCAACCACACACACACACAAAACCAACACACACAACCACACACACACACACACACACACACACCCCAGGACACACACACAAACCCCGGGACACACACACACACACACAAAACCCGGGAAACACACACACACCCCGGGACACACACACACACACACACACACACACACACACACACACACACACACACAACCCGGGACACACATACACACAAAACCCGGGACACACACACACCAACCAAACACCCCAACACACACACACACACACCAACACACACAAAACCAACACACACACGCACCAACCAACAACACACACACGCACCAACCAAACACACACACACGCACCAACCAACACACACACACGCACACCAACACACACACACAAAAAACACACAAAACCCCCCAGGGACACACACACACCAACACACACACACACAACCCAGGGACACACAACACAAAAACCCAACACAACCAACAAAACCGGGGACACACACACACAAAACCAGGGACACACACAAAAATCATCCTTGTCTAGCAACTGTGAAACCTGTGGTTTTGCAGCCTACTTACCTTTTAGAGGTCTACTGTAATTAGCCACCACCAATCGTGGCATCAAAAGTTAAGCCGGCAATACTGTCAGTTAACTGTGCCTCACTCTCACATCTAGAGTCCAACTCGTAGAATACACATTCTCCTGCAGACCAATTGGGGGGTGTGGGCCACATGGACCTTGCCTGGTACCTAAACATGTTGCTGCTATTTCTCAGTAATACGTCTAAAGTAGGTTATTATGATGGCAATGTTTGTAGATGATAATCTCTGAATCTAGTTCATCTTCTGTCCTCAATGGACTGGATGACAATGTTACTTCAGCTTCAAACTCACCAGTCATATGTCAGCCTTGCCTGCAAGTCAGATGCAACATGGTCTTGGTGCTGTATTGTCCTTCTGCCAAGGTATTTCAGTACTATAACCTGGCACATGGACTTTGTTGTCCCACTCAGTACACTAGTTGGGCACCAGAAATCATATTCATGTCTGACCACCTCATTGGGTGGTTTTGCTCCCAATATGTGTAACTGAATGGCAAATGCTAATTTCTACTTTGTTCCTGTCAAACAGGCAATGACGGATCTGTCTGTCTTCATTCCAAAAAATGACTTTGCCACAGTTCCAGATTAGACTGACCCCAAGGACTCCAGCCATTTATGGTTGATTTTCATTATTTGCAAGCCAGTGTAGAAGCGCATGGACCTCACTGGGTTCAGCATACAGACTATTGTATAGCATTAGCATACACTATGGGATCACAAACTTACCCACGCATGTAAGGCTGCAGTACTGTGTGAGGTCACTCTAACAAATGCATAGAACACCGTTAAGTGCAAGCATGGAAAACACTTTCTATGGAAGACCACTGAGCAGTGTTCCAAAGGGATCGGGTGTGTGACCAGTTCTGGAATAGGTAGTACCAGGAATAGTCAATAAGCAGTGTCTGCACCTGACAGGCTGTGCAGAAGAGAAGCATATTGAATCAAGCACATCTGTTGTATAAGAATTGAAAGCGGTCACTGCCACCGTTTCATACTGACCCGTTCTACACAAGCTCTGACATTCCTCTAAGTGAGGAGGTTCATGGTCTGCATGTTGTGCTCAGCTTACCTTGCTAGGTGAATGACTATGACCTGCCCAAAGTCCTTGATTATCCAATTTCTACAACACATATGAGACTCCTGTCTCAGCACCAGAAAGGACTGGTTTTCACGCGACATAACATTGCCGGTATAATGGTCATTTTACCTTGGGGTGATCTACCTGTGTTTCCTGGACAAACACCTCTGGTTGATTGCGAAAACAAAGAACAACCATGCAAGTAAGGCCATGATGGACATTACATCAGATCATAGGCCCACTACACTGCTGAACCTTGCTGGCACTGTTTAAATGTCAACTTTGAGTCACACACTTACATATAATGCACCCCGATAGCAAAATGCATTCATACACTAAGAAGAAACCAGTAAAATAGTTGCACCGTATGAAGACATTTGATTCCAAAGGTACTTACCCAGCACGTTGGTTATACTTAATATATTAACCGGCGTTCTCTTTATTTTTTCCAAACCTAGAAATGTGTTTTGAATTACCAGTGCCTTCTCAGGACGTCGACCGAGCTATATTCTTTGGAATAGCAGGTAAAATGGGCTGAATTTCCAATAAGCCTTTTTGGCTTTTATGACGCCCCCTCATCAGGTCATAGATGTAGTCAAACTTTCTTTTCTGAAATATTGGCTTCGCTACCCACTCCTGCTTTGCCTTCGGATACACCACGTTGTATCTAAGCTCTCCCTTTGCTGCAGAGTTTCTAGTAGGGGAAACTGACCACTGCTTGTTCACGATTCAGATTTTCATTGTGATCAAGGATGGCCAAAATTATTCGTGCCTTCATCCCTGCAAAACTGAAATGCTCAAACTTTGGGCAGTATTTGCACAGTAATGCATGGAACACCTCTAGGTTGCCGGGGTGGCAGAACTTGGTCACCTGCTTTAAATCTTTAATAAAAAATTTGTTGGCAACTATCCTCTTCAGTGCACTGTAGCATGCATCTTCTTCATCCATCCACTTCTTCTCATTTTCCCCCCCTTCCGGGCCCCACCCGGCATTTCCCCCCCTTTTTTTTAAAAAAAAAAAAAAAACCCCCCCCCCCCCCCCCCCCCCCCAACCAAATTTTAAACCTTTGTTGGGTTTTTTCCAAAAAATTCCAGCTGGTTGGTTTTTTTTTTTTGGGTTTTTGGTTTTTAACCCCTGGGTAAAAAGGGCAATGAAACCCCAACCACTTTTCTTTTCCCGGTAGGTAACCAACCCTTTTTCATTCCCAAAACC